>NW_011494807.1:6296203-6318264 GCF_000754665.1 Bison bison bison | reverse complement strand
CAACTACCGCACAATTGCACTCATCTCACATGCTAGTAAAGTAATGCTCAAAATTCTCCAAGCCAGGCTTCAGCAATACGTGAACTGTGAACTTCCAGATGTTCAAGCTGGTTTTAGAAAAGGCAGAGGAACCAGAGATCAAATTGCCAACATCTGCTGGATCATGGAAAAAGCAAGAGAGTTCCAGAAGAAACATCTACTGCTGCTTTATTGACTATGCCAAAGCCTTTGACTGTGTGGATCACAATAAACTGTGAAAATTCTGAAAGAGATGGGAATACCGGACCACCTGACCTGCCTCTTGAGAAACCTGTACGCAGGTCAGGAAGCAACAGTTAGAACTGGACATGGAACAACAGACTGGTTCCAAATAGGAAAAGGAGTACATCAAGGCTGTATATTGTCACCATGCTTATTTAACATATATGCAGAGTATATCATGAGAAATGCTGGGCTGGAAGAAGCACAAGCTGGAATCAGGATTGCCGGGGGAAATATCAATAACCTCAGATATGCAGATGACACCACCCTTGTGGCAGAAAGTGAAGAAGAACTAAAAAGCTTTTTTGATGAAAGTGAAATAGGAGAGTGAAAAAGTTGGCTTAAAGCTCAACATTCAGAAAATGAAGATCATGGCATCCGGTCCCATCACTTCATGGGAAATAGATGGGGAAATAGTGGAAACGGTGTCAGACTTTATTTTCTGGGGCTCCAAAATCACTGCAGATGGTTTTTGCAGCCATGAAATAAAAAGACATACTCCTTGGAAGGAAAGTTATGACTGAGCTAGATAGCATATTGAAAAGCAGAGATATTACTTTGCCAAGAAAGGTCTGTTTAGTCAAGGCTATGGTTTTTACAGTGGTCATGTATGGATGAAAGAGTTGGACTGTGAAGAAAGCTGAGTGCCGAAGAATTGATGCTTTTGAACTGTGGTGTTGGAGAAGACTCTTGAGAGTTTCTTGGACTGCAAGGAGATCCAACCAGTCCATCCTAAAGGAGATCAGTCCTGGGTGTTCATTTGAAGGATTGATGCTGAAGCTGAAACACCAATACTTTGGCCACCTCATGGTTCCAAGAGTTGACTCATTGGAAAAGATCCAGATGCTGGGAGGGATTGGGGGCAGGAGGAGAAGGGGATGACAGAGGATGAGATGGCTGGATGGCATCATCGACTCGATGGACATGAGTTTGAGTGCACTCTGGGAGTTGGTGATGGACAGGGAGGTTTGGCGTGCTGTGATTTTTGGGGTTGTAAAGAGCTGGACACGACTAAGCGACCGAACTGAACGGATATAGTGCTATAAACCGTATTAGCTCATTCTAACAATGCTGCACAGCTTAAATGAGAATAACAAAACTCAAATCCATAAATTCTTGTCAGAGGGATGCACTGAAAAATGAGACTTTCCATGACTCTGTCAATAGGAACTTCCTATCTTTTAGGTACAGGGCTAAGGTGACTAAATTAAATCAAACTAAAAATATGATGCAGAAGATTGCTGAAATACATTGTTATTTGAATTACAGGCTCACCAGGTCCTTTCTATGAATGCGAGGGTATTGATTAGGTAAGAATAGTCTTCCACAATTTAAATGAGAATGAATTAGGGTAATTGAAGGACTCTCATACCCCACTGGGCCTTTATTGATTGTTTAAGCACATTTCCCCTATTTTATTAGGATATCTTCCCTCTTGAAGATATTAAATCTCCATCCTCTATGAGAGTTATGTTATCAAAACAAGTACAATTTCCTGTATGCCTATTTCCCTCTAAACAGTCAGTCATAACAGTGGAGTCAGATCCCAATAGGACCCAGGGGGCCAACTGTAAAGTCAAATCTAGGGAGAAGTGAGAAACAGAAGAATTTCACTACTTAGGTAATTTATAGGAACAAAAATCTAAGGAATATATGTGGCAACAATTCTTCAAATTTCACACCCAGGAAGAGAGAAACATTTTAGGTCAGGCAGAATTTAACTATGTGTATACACATACCAGAGTACTGATTCAAGGACCTTCTGCTTTGCTGACTGATGACTGGACACTGGACTCAACGGCATCCCACTCTAAAAGAAATGATCAGAAATTAGTTTTTATAAAACAAAATATTTAAAACCTTGGATCATTATTATTTAGCCATGGTGAAAATTCTAATTGAAGTCTATCACTATACATTTCAAGGATACTGAATGAAAAACATTTAGTGAGGTTATTGACATGAGTGCTTTTGGCAAAGGAAAAACCATTTGTTTTGGAGACATTTAGAGATTATTTACCAACCATTCATTAGAAATTTAAGTTAAATTCACACATTATTTTTCTTGTCATCATGAAATTGAATTTCTATACTAAAAGTAGGTAAATAATTTTTCAATAATGTTTGGAAGTTAATTTAATGTTTACCTTCCAAGGACTACTAGCTTATTAATTTATAAAAACTTTATTTCTTATAAAAACTATATATCACAAAATTTATGTTGTAAAGAATTATATTTTCAGAATAGGTAAAATTTGCTCATGGCCTTTGTAAAAATTAATCCACTAGGTATGACGTCCCTGACTTATAATAATTAATTCAACTAGTGTATGCTAATAATGCCTTCTTTATGCATTCTTCCGAGGTGGAACTAGTGGTAAAGAAGCCGTCTGCCAAAGCAGGAGATGTAAGAGATGCGCGTTTGATCCCTGGGTCGGGAAGATCCCCTGGAAAGGTCATGGGAACCCACTCCAGTATTCTTGCCTGGAGAATCCTATAGATAGAGGAGCCCCTTTGGCAGGCTACAGTTCATAGGATTGCAAAGAGTCAGACGCAACTGAAGAGATTTAACACACACACACGTATAGATTTTTAAAAATAAAGTTGACATATGGTTAAGTTTATAAAACCATGTAAAATTTTGTTCTACTTTGACATGTTTTGGAAGAGAGAATTACTGGGGTGGGTTTATCATGTACCACCTGTGCACTGCCGAGTAGATTTTGCAGACTTTCCTCTTATTGAAGCCTATCTTGGTAAGTACAGAGATGATGACAACAAAGAGCTGTGTTGACTCTTCTCTGTACTGTGGGAATGCTGATGGGAAAACCGCAATTAAATGGGCTCCATGATTTTCATGGGAAGGAAATACCCAGGGGATGGCAAAGGCTGAGAAGCAGTGTAGTTAATAGCTAAGTTAATTAGAAGCAAAGAGGACCAGCTACCATAATAGACAGCAAAACCAGCCTGGTAAATTGAGTAATCTAAACCACATGAATCTTTAGTAGTATTTGTTTATGGGAAACCTAGATGAAAACAAGTAAGCAATAAAATAGCTGATTACCATGGCCTAGTAGTCAGACTTTCACATTATATGAGGCATATTTTTGGCCTGAGTCTACCTGTAGTCTATCCAGCTGGACCCCATATCCATCTTGTGAGTATTTCTATAGTTTCTGAATATAGAGTTGAAATCATTTCTGATGCTTTTGGTGCCTTATATAACTTTCTCTTGGTCCATCTCCTATTTCTTGAATTTTTTTTTTCTTCTTTCTGTCTTTTCTCTTCCTAGGAGAACGGGTGAGATCTATTGTGATGGGTCAGTGGCTGAGATATAGTGGTAATAGAAGGAGCTGTCCTTTGCTAGAGCTTTTACAGTTAAAAAGAGAAATAGGAGGGTATTTGAACCCAAATGCAGGGGGCACAATGATGTGTTGGAGGGTCTTGTGGAAATTCACTTTTGATTGCTTCCCTTCCTTCATTGAAATAGGAAGCAAGTTGATGAGCAGAGAGAGGATGAGGGAGGAGAATTTAAAATTTTGAGTATAGGGGAAACTACAGGGAATCATCCAGGTAAGTGGGAGAGTGAATGGTCTAGGGAAATAGAGTAAAACTGACAGGTAGCATTATGGGCCCATTTAAAGTGATCACAAATTAAAGTAAGTAAAATCAACATGGTTACTTATAATAGTTGATGTGGGAATGTGTGCGTGCCTCTGAGTATACATGTACATCTATTTTCAACCTCATTCAACTACCTGGGTGCAAGTGTGAAGTCGGCAGAAAATTTAAACTTTCTTAAGATTTTGGTTTAGCCAAGGGACTAAGATTAGAGAAACTATAGAACTGAAGGTTTATGCAATGGGAAGATTTTAATAATTGGTTAGGATAAACTGCTTGTATTAAGAAATGAGGACACATAGGAGTAAAGGAAAAGGGAGAGGTCATAGAACCAGTGTAAGTAAGGATGGGGAGAAAGGATTGTTGGGGTTGGGTAATAATGTGTGTGATTTAAAAAGATAGAAGAGATCAGAGAGTGGGAAGACTGAAATTTAGATTTTGGAACAGGGGGTTTAGTGTTTGATTTAGGGTAGAGTCTTGGGGATGAATAATCTAGGTAGGCTATAGGGCAATATCACTGGATAAGAAGGAATGAGAGATTAGGAGATCAGAGATCTAAAGGATCATTTGTTAGCCTCTTGTACATATCACTAATTATGACCAAGGTGACTAAATAATTTATTGACCAAATGGGAACACTTTTGAAAGTAAAATGTGTATATATTCAAAACTATCACAGATCAAGTGACATAGAAACCACAGTTATATAAGGAGTAGTGCCTGTGAACACTAGATAAAATCTTCAGGTAATAAGAGTGATCTTGTGGTTATCAGAAGAGTGAAGGACAGTGGATAGTCTGATGGAATGGGTTTTAAATTGGTGGGGTTTGGTTACTGGCATAAACAGTGATAAAGTATTTGATGAGTATAATGATGAAAAGGATTTGGCATTGAGCTGTGGAAGGAGTTTGGTAGGAACCTGTTTCCTTTTTGACTTTTGATCATGAAAGTGTAGAATCTGAGATGTGGTACACAGTCTCTATCATCTTGCCCTGTCAAGGTTAGCCTCTGAGCAACAACCATTATCATCTTTTCCTGGACTAGATACTTCAAAGACTCACTGGAAACATATCAAACATAAGGAGAAAGAGATAGGAAGATAATAATCTACATAGAGATCTCATAAAAAGGAAATGAGAGTTATCTTTCTTGGGTCAAGGACCTGTCCTGAGGTTCTAACCTGTTATGGCTTAAGGATTTTTAAAAAAATTTCTGTGTAGTTCAGATGTATTTCAAAAAAGATGAAAAGATATTCATATAATTGCCTGAGTGGATGTTCAGGCAGTAATTAGAGAAAATATTGGAAAATTCATTGAAAATGTGATTTGTTAATACTTCATCTTCAAGACTGAAATGAAAACATGAAAAGAAAATGAAAATGGGCCAAAAAAAAAAAATAGACCAAACATATATCTCACCAAGTTGATTTCATATCAGATCAGATCAGATCAGTCGCTCAGTTGTGTCTGACTCTTTGCGACCCCATGAATCGCAGCACATCAGGCCTCCCTGTCCATCGCCATCTCCCGGAGTTCACTCAAACTCACGTCCATCGAGTCGATGATGCCATCCAGCCATCTCATCCTCTGTCGTCCCCTTTTCCTCCTGCTCCCAATCCCTCCCAGCATCAGAGTTTTTTCCAAGGAGTCAACTCTTCGCATGAGGTGGCCAAAGTATTGGAGTTTCAGCTTTAGCATCAGTCCTTCCAAAGAACACCCAGGGCTGATCTCCTTTAGAATGGCCTGGTTGGATCTCCTTGTAGTCCAAGGGACTCTCAGGAGTCTTCTCTAACATCACAGTTCGAAAGCATCAATTCTTCGGCGCTCAGCTTTCTTCACAGTCCAACTCTCACATCCATACATGACCACTGGAAAAACCATAGCCTTGACTAGACAGATCTTTGTTGGCAAAGTAATGTCTCTGCTTTTCAATATGCTATCTAGGTTGGTCATAACTTTTCTTCCATATAACTTGTTTTAATAGTTTTCAGGAACAGAGGTATGTGCATACTCAGTCATGTCCGACTCTTTATGACCCCATGGACTGTAGCCTGCCAGTCTCCTCTGTCCATAGAGATTCTCCAGGCAAGAATACTGGAGTGGGTTGCCATTTTCTCCTCCAGGTATCTTCCCCACCCAGGGATTGAATCTGTCTCCTGCATCAGCAGGTGGATTCTTTACCACTGAGCCACCTGGGAATCCCTTCAGGAACAGACGATAGCACAATAACAGGCTTCCTTTGTCTCTTCCATCATGAATGAAGTACTGGGACAGGTAAAATTTCCAGCTGTACTGTGGGAAATGCCTTTCTGTCTTGAACGCCAGCTTGGCTGATTTTATTCTTTGACTCAGAAGGAGACCTCATTCTTTTGAGAGAAAGAGAAAAAAGAGCTTAGTGCTGATAATGTACCAGAAATCCTGAAGCAAAATTCTTTTCACCATGTAAATAAGTGAAAATCATTTGCTCTTTGATGCTCTGTTTCTCTCTTTCATTTCACTCCATGAGGTTCTAGACATACATTTAGCTACAGAAATAACTTGAACTACAAATAAATGTACTTGAAAAAAAAAAAAACTCTGCATCTGTGAAAAACAGCTCTGGAGAGAATATTAATACATTTATTTAAATTTAAAATCTATTTCAGGTTTTGAAAAGCCTCCAGTTTAGTTATTTTTTTATCTTTGACATTGTCTTCATGTTCCAGTCAAACGAAAGAATTGTTCTCTTTGGTCTCTTTGTTTTGAAGAGTAAAACAGGTAAAGAAATGGGGTTTGGGAAATGACGTGTAAGGCATTTTGGGGAACATATTTAACTATTTAGTAAGTGGTGTGATAAATACACATCAAAGGTCATTTTGAAATACCACTGTCCCTTCTGCCTGGACGAGTCCTAATTGTTCTTCAAATCTCAGGTCATTTTCATTTCTTCTGGAAGTCCTCTCAAAGTCCCAGGAAGAGATGTGTTTCCTGTCACGGCGCTTCATGTTTTCCTCTCTCACCACACTCTTCATCACATTATAAGAATGTTAAAGATTTTTTTACATTTAATGATGTCAATTATATGTGGCCCATGTGGAATGCTTGATAAATGTTAGTTTAATTAAAATGTAGGGAAAGATCCTTTCACTATTTTTCCTAGTGTCTATACATAAGTCCTTTGCTTTATAGAAGCAGGTATAGATTATAATGGCATTTTTGTGGCCGAAAATCTCAACGAATCCTCCAGACGTGTTCTGCTTACAATTGGAAGGCAGTTTAAAGAAAACAAAAAAGTCCACAATGTGCTTATGCTAATATCAAAGGCAGAGTTTTTTATTTTTTAATTTATTTTTGACTGTGCTAGTTCTTGTGGGCAGGCTTTCGCTAGTTGTAGAGAGTGTGGGCTACTCTCTAGTTATGGTGCATGGGCTTCTCATGGTGGTGGCTTTTCTTGTTGCAGAACAGGGGCTCTAGCATTCATGGGCTTCAGTAGTTGGGGCACATGGGCTTAGTTGCTTCATGGCATGTGGAATCTTCCTGGATCAGGGATTGAACCTGTGTCCCCTTCATTGGCAGGGGGATTCTTAACCATTGACCACCAAAAGTTGAGGAAAGTCCAAAAGTTGAGAATCTTAAAAACCCTTTTAGTCAGAATCCTCTCCAACAGTGCTTCCTTGTCCATTCTAATGAGCCATTTTGTCCAAGTTGCTCCCTAGCTTCTTAGAAAGCTTGTCCTTCTAGATTGCCCTTTTCTTCCTCCTCCATCAAACCTTATTTCTACTGACCGGGTATTTGGAAAAGATATAATAGAGAAGTCTGTCTGAACTGTCACTCCCTGATCAGGTATGTGGCTCATTTATGTTTTCATTAAGGCTTTTGATAAAACTCTAACCCTGGATGAACCAAGCAATTGTCTTTTTTGTGTGTTTGTACTTGAACCAGAAAGTGTGACTTAGGAATCACCAAAATAAAGCAGATGGTTTTCTATTCCACATTCATCACCCTCAGGCTCAAATGAGTCTCCAAACTGCCTGGTGAGTTTATTCAGGTTCTCCACAGCACAGAGCTTGAGGCAAGGATAAATATGCTCTTCTTGATGGGAATGATGAAGAAGGTATGGAAAATGCAAATAAAGGCACAAACAAATGTGACATAACACCATGTGATGAATTATCTGTGACCTCCCTACTTCTTGTGGGCTGTAAAGTGATCCAGAGGGTCACTCAGTAGGCATATTTCTCAGCAGGCAGAGAGAGTTTCTACAATTGAGCTCTAAGGATAGTGTGTATTTCAGAGTAGCCTATGAAAGTGTGAGAAGAGGGGAGTACAACATCTACTTCCTTCTTGTCTCCCATTTATCATGTGATTTTAGGGTGCATTTTCTTACCATTTGGAGAATGTTCAGGAAGCCTATGGTGTAGCATTTTACTCAAAGCCAGAGTTGAAGGGTGGCTTGCTATGGATAGGCTCAGTGTGTGGGATGAAAACCCATATACGCATAGCACTTCAACTCAGAATCCACCGTGAGAAGCTTGCCAAAGGCAACCATGGTGGCTTTGCCATGATACAGGAGGGAGGTGGTCCTATCTAAAAAATGTAATCATCAAGGGAATTTACAGAGGGTATGGGGGCAT
The DNA here is from genome assembly GCF_000754665.1 of Bison bison bison. Taxonomy (NCBI): domain Eukaryota; kingdom Metazoa; phylum Chordata; class Mammalia; order Artiodactyla; family Bovidae; genus Bison; species Bison bison. The sequence continues at coordinate 6,309,770 of NW_011494807.1, read as the reverse complement.
TGTAATGTGTTAACATGGCTGGGCTGAATATATTTCCTGGATTTCTTCTTCCTGTAAACTTCCTTTCAGGTGGCCACAAAGGACATTTTCACATGAGATATAAAAAACAAAAGTGAAGCACCAGCAATTTTATTTTTGACCTTCGGAAGTTTGAGGCAGGAGCTTTTATAAGTTCAGTAAGTTTAGTTGCTCAGTCATGTCTCACTCTTTGCAATCCTATGGTCTGCAGCACTCCAGGCTTCCTTGTTCATCACCAATTCCCAGAGTTTGCTCAAACTCATGTCCATCAAGTCGGTGATGCCATCCAACCATCTCATCCTCTGTTGTCCCCTTCTCCTCCCACCTTCAATCTTTCCCAGCATCAGGGTCTTTTCTAAGGAGTCAGGTTTTTGCATCAGGTGGCTAAAGTATTGAGTTTCAGCTTCAGCGTCAGTCCTTGCAATGAATATTCAGGACTGATTTCCTTTAGGATTGACTAGTTGGATCTCTTTGCAGTCCAAGGGACTCTCAAGTGTCTTCTCCAACACCACAATTCAAAAGCATCAATTCTTCAGCACTCAGCTTTCTTTATGGTCCAATTCTCACATCCATACATGACTACTGGAAAAACTATAGCTTTGGTTTTTGGAGCTTTTATAACTCACACGTATTGTTACTCACATGCTGGGTCAACTCATTGCATGAATGTGTCCCCCTCCTTCCTATGGATTTTCCTTCACTTTCACTCCTGGGCCCAGTGTGTGTTTAGTTCTATAATGAAAGGTACCCACTTCTCCTCAAGGATACGTACTCCATCAAGGTTGGGTTTTAGTTTGTACTCATGGATTTCAGCTTCTTATTGTTCTCCCTATTTTGTATCCATCTTCCTTTTTATTGCCTGCCCTCAAGTTGCAACATCAGAAAGAAAACACCAGTGAGTTTCACCAGTATCCACAACTATATAAGGTCAAATACTACCTAGGAGTTATTTCTTTGTGAAACCCTGACCAGTGCAGAAGGAAATGATGTTTTTATACACTACAGTCTACCACTTATAACTCCATGAGACTCTTATATCTCCATTATATCCAAATCCCTTATAATTTTTGTGTGTGAGATACCCTTAGTAGCTATCCTTACTCTTTCCCTTAAGCATGTGTGAGATACCCTTACTAGAGATACACTTACTCTTCTCCTTGAGTCCAATCAGCTATAGAGACCCTTTCAAATAAGTGTATAGTCTTTACTGCTGGAGGACTAAACAAAGAGAGTTAGTGCAATAAAGCTGTAGTCTTCACAATTGGCAAGAAGGGATGGTAGGTCCATGCTTTGAAAGAACATGTCTCAACCTGTGAGGCACCTACTTTGGATTAGTTTATTATTTAGTTTCCAGGGCAAGAGTTACTCTTTTTAGAAAAGATAGTTTAGACTGTTGGGTTCACACACCAAAATATTCCCATCCAGGTCTCAGTGTCCCATGCTTTCTTTCTTATTGCCTTGATTATAGCACAGACATCTGAGAGATGCATATTTAGTCTCCATTGCAGTTCTGCCACCCAAATAATCAGATCCTGAGCTTGATTTCTAGTATTCTGCTGCAGATACTTTAAACTTATCTCAGATAATTTGGCTTTTAAAACATGCTCTTTTATTGGATGGGCATGATTGCACTGTCCTGTCTTCTTGCACAGTCTCTGGAGTTGTTTTAAGAAGCCATCCTAATGCACATTTTATATTAACATGTTCTTTTTTTTTAAATCAGAGATTTTATTTCATTTTATTTATTTATTTTTAAAATTTATTTATTTTAATTGGAGGCTAATTAATTTATAATATTGTAGTGGTTTTGCCATACATTGACACGAATCAGCCATGGATGTACATGTATTCCCCATCTTGAACCCCCCTCCCATCTCCCTCCCCATCCCATCCCTCAAGGTCATCCAAGCGCACCAGCCCTGAGCACCCTGTCTCATGCATCAAACCTGGACTGGTGATCTGTTTCACATATGATAATATATGTGTTTCAATAATATTCTCTCAAATCATCCCACCCTTGTCTTCTCCCACAGAGTCCAAAAGACTGTTCTATACATCTGTGTCTTTTTTGCTGTGTTGCATATAGGGTCATTGTTACCATCTTTCTAAATTCCATATATATGTGTTAGTATACTATATTGGTATTTTTCTTTCTGACTTACTTCACTCTGTACTTCATCCACCTCATTAGAACTGATTCAAATATATACTTTTTAATGGCTGAGTAATATTCCATTGTGTATATGTACCACAAATTTCTTATCCATTCATCTGCCAATGGACATCTAGGTTGTTTCCACATCCTGGCTATTGTAAACATTGCTGTGATGAACATTGGGGTACATGTGTCTCTTTCAATTCTGGTTTCCTCAGTGTGTATGCCCAGCAGTGGGATTGCTGGGTCATATGGCAGTTCTATTTCCAGTTTTTAAAGAAATCTCCACACTGTTCTCCATAGTGGCTGTACTAGTTTGCATTCCCACCAACAGTGTAAGAGGGTTCCCTTTTCTCCACACCCACTCCAGCATTTATTGTTTGTAGACTTTTGGATAGCAGCCATTCTGACTGGTGTGAAATGGTACCTCATTGTGGTTTTGGTTTGTATTTCTCTGATAATAAGTGATGTTGAGCATCTTTTCATGTGTTTGTTAGCCATCTGTATGTCTTTTTTTGGAAAAATGTCTGTTTAGTTCTTTGGCCCATTTTTTGATTAGGTCATTTATATTTCTGGAATTGAGCTGCAGTAGCTGCTTGTATATTTTTGAGATTAATTATTTGTCAGTTGCTTCATTTGCTATTGTTTTCTCCCATTCTGAAGGCTATCTTTTTACCTTGCTAATAGTTTCCTTCATTGTGCAAATGACTTTTAAGTTTAATTAGGTCCCGTTTGTTTATTTTTGCTTTTATTTCCATTACTCTGGGAGGTAGGTCATAGAGGATCCTGCTGTGATGTATGTCAGAGAATGTTTTGCCTATGTTTTCCTCTAGGAGTTTTATAGTTTCTGGTCTTACGTTTAGATCTTTAATCCATTGTGAGTTTATTTTTGTGTATGGTGTTAGAAAGTGTTCTAGTTTCATTCTTTTCCAAGTGGTTGACCAGTTTTCCCAGCACACCTTGTTAAAGAGATTGTCTTTTCTCCATTGTATATTCTTGCCTCCTTTGTCAAAGATAAGGTGTCCATTGATGCATGGATTTATTTCTGGGCTTTCTTTTTTGTTCCATTGATGTATATTTCTGTCTTTGTGCCCATACCATACTGCCTTGATGACTGTAGCTTTGTAGTATATCCTGAAATCAGGCAGGTTGATTCCTCCAGGTCCATTCTTCTTTCTCAACATTGCTTTGGCTATTCGAGGTTTTTGTATTTCCATACAAATTGTGAAATTATTTGTTCTAGTTCTGCAAAAAATACTGTTGGTAGCTTGATAGGGATTGCACTGAATCTATAGATTCCTTTGGATAGTACACTCATTTTCACTATATTAATTCTTCCAATCCATGAACATGGTATATCTCTACATCTATTTGTGTCATCTTTGATTTCTTTTATCATTGTGTTATAGTTTTCTATATATAGGTCTTTTTTGTTTCTTTAGGTAGAATTATTCCTAAGTATTTTGTTATTTTTATTGCAAAGGTGAATGGAATTGTTTCCTTAATTTTTCTTTCTGTTTTCTCATTGTTAGCATATAGGAATGCCAGGGATTTCTGTGTGTTAATTTTATATCCTGCAACTTTACTATATTCATTGATTAGTAAATTTCTGGTGGAGTCTTTAGGGTTTTCTATGTAGAGGATCATGTCATCTGCAAACAGTGAGAGTTTTAATTCTTCTTTTCCAATCTGGATTAATTTTATTTCTTTTTCTTCTCTGATTGCTGTGGCTACAACTTCCAAAACTATGTTGAATAGTAGTGGTGAGAGTGGGCACTCTTGTCTTGTTCCTAACTTTAGGGGAAATGCTTTCAATTTTTCACCATTGAAGATAATGTTTGCTGTGGGTTTATCATATATAGCTTTTATTATGTTGAGGTATGTTCCTTCTATTCTGCTTTCTGGAGGGTTTTTATCATAAATGGATGTTGAATTTTGTCAAAGGCTTTCTCTGCATCTATTGAGATAATCATATGTTTTTTATTTTTCAATTTGTTAATGTGGTGTATTACATTAATTGATTTGTGGATATTAAAGAATCCTTGCATCCCTGGAATGAAGCCCACTTGGTCATGATGTATGATCTTTTTAATATGTTGTTGGATTCTGTTTGCTAGGATTTTGTTAACAATTTTTGCATCTATGTTCATCAGTGATATTGGCCTATAGTTTTCTTTTTTTTGTGGCATCTTTGTCAGGTTTTAGTATTAGGGTGATGGTGGCCTCATAGAATGAGTTTAAAAGTTTACCTTCCTCTGCAATTTTCTGCAAGAGTTTGAGTAGGATAGGTGTTAGCTGTTCTCTAAAGTTTTGGTAGAATTCAGCTGTGAAGCCGTTTGGTCCTGGGCTTTTGTTTGCTGGAAGATTTCTGATTACAGTTTTGATTTCTGTGCTTGTGATGGGTCTGTTAATATTTTCTATTTCTTCCTGGTTCAGTTTTGGAAAGTTGTACTTTTCTAAGAATTTGTCCATTTCTTCCACATTGTCCATTTTATTGGCATATAATTGCTGATAGTAGTCTCTTATGATTCTTTGTATTTCTGTGTTGTCTGTTGTGATTTTTCCATTTTCATTTCTAATTTTGTTGATTTGATTCTTCTCCCTTTGTTTCTTGATGAGTCTGGCTAATGGTTTGTCTATTTTATTTATCTACTCCAAGAACCAGCTTTTGGCTTTGTTGATTTCTGCTATGGTCTCTTTTGTTTCTTTTGCATTTATTTTTGCCCTAATTTTTATGATTTCTTTCCTTCTACTAACACTGGAGTTCTTCATTTCTTCCTTTTCTAGTTGCTTTAGGTGTAGAGTTATGTTATTTATTTGACTTTGTTTTTTATTTGACTTTTTTCTTGTTTCTTGAGGTAAGTTTGTATTGCTATGAACCTTCCTCTTAGGACTCAGTACCTCTGAGTCCCATAGGTTTGGGGTTGTTGTGTTTTCATTTTCATTCATTTCTATGCAGATTTTGATTTCTGTTTTGATTTTGTCTGTGATTTGCTGGTTATTCAGAAGCATGTTGTTTAGCCTCCATATGTTGGAATTTTTAATAGTTTTTTCCTGTAGTTGACATCTAATCTTACTGCATTGTGATCAGAAAAGATGACTGGAATGATTTCAAATTTTTTTTTTTTTAAATTTACCAAGTCTAGATTTATGGCCCAGGATGTGATCTATCCTGGAGAAGATTCTGTGTGCACTTGAGAAAAAGGTGAAATTCATTGTTTTGGGATGAAACGTCCTATAGATATCAATTAGGTCTACCTGGTCCATTGTATCATTTAAAATTTGTGTTTCCTTGCTAATTTTCTGTTTAGTTGACCTATCCATAGTGTGAGTAAGGTATTAAAGTCTCCCACTATTATTATGTTACTGTTAATTTCCCCTTTCATACTTGTTAGCATTTGCCTTACATATTGCAGTGCTCCTATGTTGGGAGCATATATATTTATAATTGTTATATCTTCTTGGATTGATCCTTTGATCATTATGTAGGGTCCTTCTTTGTCTCTTTTCACAGACTTTATTTCAAAGTCTATTTTATCTGATATGAGTATTGGTACTCCTGCTTTCTTTTGGTCTCTATTCACGTGAAATATCTTTTTCCAGCCCTTTACTTTTAGTCTGTATGTGTCCCTTGTTTTGAGGTGGGTCTCTTGTAGACAGCGTATATAGGGGTCTTGTTTTTGTATCTGTTCAGCCAGTCTTTGTCTTTTGGTTGGGGCATTCAATCCATTTACATTTAAGGTAATTGTTGATAAATATGATCCATTGTCATTTACTTTGTTGTTTTGGGTTCGAGTTTATAAACCTATTCTTTGTTTCTTGTCTAGAGAAGATCCTTTGGCATTTGTTGAAAAGCTGGTTTGGTGGTGCTGAATTCTCTGAGCTTTTGCTTGTCTGTAAAGCTTTTGATTTCTCCTTCATATTTGAATGAGATCCTTGCTGAGTACAGTAATCTGGGTTGTAGGTTTTTCTCTTTCATCACTTTAAGTATGTCCTGCCATTCCTTCTGGCCTGAAGAGTTTCTATTGAAAGATCAGCTGTTATCCTTATGGGAATCCTCTTGTGTTATTTGTTGTTTTTCCCTTGCTGCTTTTAATATTTGTTCTTTAGGTTTGATTTTGTTAATTTGAGTAATATGTGTCTTGGGGTGTTTTGCCTTGGATTTATTCTGTTTGGGACTCTCTGGGTTTCTTGGATTTGGGTGGCTATTTCCTTCCCCATTTTAGGGAAGTTTTCAACTATCATCTCCTCAAGTATTTTCTCATGGCCTTTCTTTTTGTGTTCCTCTTCTGGGACTTCTATGATTTGAATGTTGGGGCATTTGACACTGTCCCAGAAGTCTCTGAGGTTGTCCTCATTTCTTTTAATTCTTTTTCTGCTTTCCTCTCTGCTTCATTTATTTCCACCATTCTATCTTCCACCTCACTTATCCTGTCTTTTGCCTCAGTTATTCTACTGTTGGCTCCTTCCAGAGTGTTTTTGATATCAATTATTGCATTATTCATTATTGATTGGCTCTTTTATTTCTTCTAGGTCCTTGTTAAACATTTCTTGCATTTTCTCAATCCATGCCTCTAGGCTATTTATCTGTAACTACATTTTGTTTTCAAGATTTTTGATCATTCTTACTATGATTATTCTGAATTCTTTTTCAGGTAGACTGCCTATCTCCTCCTCTCTTGTTTGGTTTGGTGGGCATTTATCATGTACTTTTACCTGCTGAATATTTCTCTGCCTTTTCATCTTGTTTAGATTGCTGTGTTTGGGGTGTCCTTTCTATATTCTGGCAGTTTGTGGTTCCTCTTTATTGTGGTGGTTCCTCCTTGTGGGTGGGGTTGGATGAGTGGCTTGTCAAGGTTTCCTGGTTAGGGAAGCTTGCATCTGTGTTCTGGTGGGTGGAGCTGGATTTCATCTCTCTGGAGTGCAATGAAGTGTCCAGTAGTGAGTTTTGAGATGTTTATGAGTTTTGTGTGGCTTTGGGCAGCCTGTATATTAAAGCTCAGGGCTATGTTCCTGTGTTGCTGGAGAATTTGCATGGTATGTCTTGCTCTGGAACTTCTTGGCTCTTAGGTGGAGCTTGGTTTCAGTGTAGGTATGGAGGCTTTTGGATGAGCTCTTATTGATTAGTGTTCCCTGGAATCAGGAGTTCTCTGGTGTTCTCAGGTTTTGGATTTAAGCCTTTTGCCTCTCGTTTTCAGTCTTATTCTTACAGTAGCCTCAAGACTTCGCCATCCATACAGCATCAATGATAAAACGTCTAGGTTAATGGAGAAAAGGTTCTCCACAGTGAGGGACACCCAGAAAGGTTTGCTGAGTTACATAGAGAAGAGAAGAGGAAGGAAGGAGATAAAGGTGAAGAGGAGAAGGAGTGGGGAATCAAAAGGGGAAAGAGCAATCTAGCCAGTAATCAAATCCCTATGTGCTCTCCACAGCCTGGAACATCCAGAGAGGCTCATGGAGTTACATAGAGAAGAGAAGAGGGAGAAAGGAGATAGAGGTGACCAGGAGGAGGAGAAGAAGTGGGGTCAAAAGGAGAGAGACAGATCTAGCCAGTAATCAGTTCCCTAAGTGTTCTCCACAGCCTGGAATACTCAAAGAGATTCACAGTTAGGTAGAGATGAGAAGAGGGAGGGAGAAGATAGAGGTGACCTAGGGGAGAAAAAGAAGAGTCATAGGGGGAGAGGGCAATTAAGCCAGTAATCACACTCCTAAGTAAAAATGGGTACTGAAGATTGGATTCTTAAAGGTACCAAATAGATAACAAATACAAAAAAGCAAAGATTAAAAATCTAGAGTAGAGGTTAGACTCTTAAAAAGACAATATTAAAAAACCAAAACAAAATCACAAAAATTATAAAAATATATATGAAATTTGCTTTAAAAATAGGGTCTTTTTTTTTGGTAAGGTAATACTAGGTTATAAAAATGAAAATTAAAGAAGTAATAAGTGAAGTTACTCAGTCGTGTCCAACTCTTTGCGACCCTGTGGACTGTAGCCCACCAGGCTCCTCCGTCCATGGGATTCTCCAGGCAAGAATACTGGAGTGGGTTGCCATTTCCTTCTCCAGGGGATCTTCCTGACCCAGGGATCGAACCTAGGTCTCCCACATTGCAGGCAGATACTTTAACCTCTGAGCCACAAAGGACTTAAAAATAAAAAAAATTTTTTTAATGATAATAGTAAAAATGTATCTAGGAATTTCTCTGGAGCTGTTGTGGGCAGTGTGGGGTCAGTTCAGTTTCAGAAAGTTCCTTGTTCCAGCTTATACTTCTCAAGGTCTATAGGCCCTTCCAATGTAGTCAGTGCTAACTACAGGGTTTTAATCTGTTCCACCTGTCACTTCCAAAGCAGTTCCCTCTGTTTATTTTGGCTTCTTTTGGTTGCAAGTCTCTTCAGTGTCTAATTTCTGCCCTGACACAAGGGGACGAAGGTGATCACTTATTTAGGCTCACTTGTTCAGTCGTGCTGTAGGGAGGGAGGAACACTGCAAACAAAGATCACTGAGGCATATGTGGGGAGTGCTCGCACTGTCTTGGCCACACTGGGTTTGTCCACGCTCACGGCATGTGTGCTTTCCCAGTCTACACTGCTCAGGCTCCAGGTTGCTCTGCAGGGGAACTGTCTAAAGCAGGCCCTGGGTTGCATGCACTTCCCAGGTCTAAGCTGCTCAGGTTCAGGTTCTCGGGTACTCCACAAAGGCACAGATTCGGTTGGGCCTGCGTTTTGTGCCCCTTCCCAGGTCCGAGCATCTCAAATGACCAGGTGCTTGGCGAGCGCTCTCTCCCCAGGTCGGGGGTGGGGGGTGTCTTATCACCTCCTGGGTCCCAGCTGCTCAGTTTCCTGGGTGCGCAGCAGGAGCGCCGTCTCAGGTGTGCCACGTGTCTGCTCTGGAGAGCTGATTTCTGGCTGTGACCCTCCCTGCGGATGTCAACCGTGCAGGTTCCCAGGAAGACTTGGTTAGCAACTGAGAGCCTGCTTGCAGTTTGGTAGAGGATGCCATCTCTGGGGCCAAGATGGGCTATTTCTCTGATGGGAGTTGCCGTTAGGCATGTAATCTGTGGGTTTTATTTATTTATTTATTTTTCCTCCCGGTTATGTTGCCCTCTGAGATTCCAAAACTCCCCACAGACCCACTGGTGAGAGGTTTCCTGGTGCTTGGAAACTTCTCCTCTTTACGACTCCCTCCCCAGGATGGGAGTCCATCCCTAATTCTTATGTCTCTCTTTTTACTTTTATATTTTGTCCTGCTGCTGCTGCTGCTAAGTCGCTTCAGTCGTGTCCGACTCTGTGCGACCCCATAGACGGCAGCCCACCAGGCTCCCCCATCCCTGGGATTCTCCAGGCAAGAACACTGGAGTGGGTTGCCATTTCCTTCTCCAATGCATGAAAGTGAAAAGTGAAAGTGAAGTCACTCAGTCGTGTCCAACTCTTAGCGACCCCATGGACTGCAGTCCACCTACCTCCTTTCAAAGACAATGGACTGCCTTTCTGGGAACCTGGTGTCCTCTGCCAGTGTTCAAAAGTTGTTTTGTAGAATTTGCTCAGCGTTCAGATGATCTTTCAATGAATTTGTGGGTGAGAAAGTGGTCTCCCTGCCCTACTCCTCCACCATCTTAGGACCGCCCCCGCCCCCTAGCATGTTCTTTTTACTGAGTGCTGCAGTAACTGGTTTCACATTGCCTCAGTTTTTACATATAATTTGTCCCTATTAATCACAGTTGGAGGTTTAAGTACCACACCAACTGCCACCAGTAGGGTTTCTGCTGGCTTTACACAAATAGGCAATTCAACACCAAGTTCTCATCTTGAGTGTCTATTTTTTGGAACCACTTCCTGTACCAGTTATAGTTAAAGGTGCAATGTGTGTGTGTGTGTGTGTGTGTGTGTTACTCAAGTCAACTTGGGAATGGTGAGTTAAAAGAAAAACAGATAAAGGAAATACAGATGGAGCAATAAAATGTGATGTATCATTGTTTACTGCTTCATGATAAGTTTTGAAGAGGCATGTCAGGACACCTGGCAAGTATGCTTGCTTGACTTGTGCTACAAATAAGAACTACGCCTTGAATGGTAGATGAAAAGGGAAATAAGGGAGAATTTATCTGTCTCATCATATCCCATCTCTTATTTCCCAGTAGTCAAGTTTTATTCCACAGGAAATAATTATAGGGAACTTTTTGGGCTGATCCCCCTGGTTCCTTGGTGGATGCTCTGGAAACCAGATCCTACCCCTGGCAGTATATTACTTCACCCAGATGCAGAATATGAAGGTCAGAAGTGTAGGCAACAGTGTGTGAGGCATAACAACTGTGGAACTGACCTTGGGGTTCAATGTGGACTACAGTTGGCTTTGAAATGTCAGAAATGGTGACAGTGCCAGGGGAATAGTAATCTTTGGAGGTTAAGGGTAAATTCTGGAAGGAGTACAGTTGATGAAACCTGAGGGGGTATCTTTGTGTCTAATACACTAGTCACACTAATATGCTGCTCTGGCTACCCCATTTTTCCATTCTCTATGCCCATTATTTCAAATGTCATCTAGTCAATTTGCCAGTCATTTTATTCCCTCATACCCAACAATAAATGTTGACTTCTTTTTTTATAGGAGTAATGAGAAAGACACTTTCTTGTGTTGTAGATAGCAAAGATACAAACTTACCTCTATCTGTATCCTTTCTGTATTTTTTTCCTCTTGCTTACAACAGAAGAGCTATGTTATCTCTTGTTAAGGTCAGTTCTTCAGTTTGTTTATTGTATCCTAATCCCTCTTACATTCTTAGAAACCTGAAAACACTGGGTGACTTTCCCTTTTCTTTCTCTTACATTCAAACTTTACCTCTTAGCTAATCGTGTAGCAGATTTTACCCATAGACTTATGTGTGTATAAAGGTGGTTGTGTATAAACATATCTATGACTTTAATATAATTTTTTATAATAACCTATAACAATGGTATAAACTCACTGTTATAGGTTAAATAATATTTATAGTAATGTTAATAATCTTTACCTTCTACCTATTATGTTTTCTCAAGAGCAGCTATATTAACACTTTGATGTGTTTCTACTAAGCTATACATTTTGTGGAAGAAACCATGAGTACTTACTGAATACCCCTTGCATTTCCCAGCCCGACTTCCTTGCTGATAGGTTGGGTTCATGTGATGAATGCTGACCAATGACCAATGAAATCTGAGTGAAGGCGATATGTGGCACTTTTGAACTGTGGCCTTGCTCTGGAAACCTTAGAGGTACCAGGTTCTGTGTTGTACAACTTCCAGGTGCAGGAGGCCTCCTGACTGGCATGGGCATTTGTGTGAGGAAGATATAAACTTTTATTGTGCTAATATATAAGTTCAGTTCAGTTGCTCAGTTGTGTCTGACTCTCTGCGACCCCATGAACCGCAGCATGCCAGGTCTCCCTGTCCATCACCAACTGCTGGAGTCTACCCAAACCCATGTCCATTTAGTCAGTGATGCCATCCAGCCATCTCACCCTCTGTCATCCCCTTCTCCTCCCACCCTCAATCTTTCCCAGCATCAGGGTCTTTTCAAATGAGTCGGCTGTTCGCATCAGGTGGCCAAAGTATTGGAGCTTCAGCTTCAACATCAGTCCTTCCAATGAACACTCAGGACTGATCTCCTTTAAGATGGACTGGTTGGATCTCCTTGCAGTCCAGGGGACTCTCAAGAGTCTTCTCCAACACCACAGTTCAAAAGCATCAATTCTTCTGTGCTCAGCTTTCTTTATAGTCCAACTCTCACATCCATTCATGACTACTGGAAAAACCATAGCCTTGACTAGATGGACCTTTGTTGACAAAGTAATGTCTCTGCTTTTTAATATGCTGTCTAGATTGGTCATAACTCTCCTCCCAAGGAGTAAGCATTTTTTAATATACAAGTAGCTTATGATATATTTATATTTGTATATATTAATATTTCATTTAGATAATGGAAACAAACTAGACATTTTATTCTGAAAATTTCTTTGTTCACTTTGTAGTAGTCCTGGGACTTACTCATCCTTTATGAAAGCTGAATTTTATTCTATAGTGTGACTATCCTATAACCTATTTCATTATTTTCCTATTGTTAAATTCAGATTGCTTGCAAATTTTGCTCTAGTACGGTTTGCCTCTACAAGCCATGTTGCCATAATACCTTTACAACAGAAACAGCTTCACGGCTGACAATATGCTGACAATATTTTTTTTGTAGTGCAATTTTCTCAAAGTGATATGCATGGGTCAAAGGAGTTGCATATGTTTATTTAAGTAGAAATTTCTAAACTACTTTGCAAAAATATTTTAAGCCTTTCATCCAAACATCAGAAATCTATGCGTGCCTGTGTTTAATCTTAACAACACAGTATATTGTTTTTTATAGCTTTGATGACATAATATGATCTGATCTAATACAATATAATATAGCCGTATATAATAAAACATGTTATAACTTTGCTTAACTACTATAAATTTGAGCATGTTTACATATGTTTATCTGTGATTTTACCTTCTGTAGTATTTTCTATCATATTTTATCACCATTTTTGTTTCATGTCTTTTTCTTATTGATGTATAGGAGCTCTGTTTATTGTGTACAAAAGATTCTGTCATATATGTTGATGGTCTCTTAGCCTATCATTTGATATTTTAAGATTTAAATTTTAACTTTTAAAATTGCATACATATTCAATGATTCAAAAACACCTATGGTTAATTCACGTTGATGTATGACAGAAATCAAACTGATGTTGTAAACCAATCATCAATCAATTAAAAATAAATAAATATTACAGGAATTTAATATAAGTAAGGGAAAAAATGGTAATAATGAGATTAGGAAGCTATTTCCGAACTTATCACCTTATGTGGGGCATTCATGAGTTCTTTTTTTTTCTCCCTAGGGACCATTTTCTGGTAAGTAGTAGTTTTACATGTTCTTTAAGGAAACTTAGGAAACTCTTGTGAACTATTTTCAGGAAAAGCTTAAAAGTAATAGTGTTAAAGTCCTATTTAAAAAAGAGAAAGAAACAATGGCTTTTAAAGAAGTATCTTAATACATAAAGTTGATAAAACATTGTGGTAGACATGGAATGCAGAGACATTGGGGGAATTTAGAATGTGCTTCTATTTTTATCCCTATGGGTACAATTTAGCACACATGCATTTTCAGTCAACTTTTGATTATATTATACAGACTGTATCAATATTTTATTGTATCTACTCATTGATTCTTTTACCCTTTAGAACAATGAAAATAATTGCTTCCTTTTGGGAACTAGTTCTCACCTGTTTCCTTGCCACAAAGCATTTCATATATACATTAACATAAGTGAAATATTAATGATTTTCCTAAGATTCTCATGAGAAAGGTTTTGGGAATACAAATT
>NW_011494807.1:6270887-6296103 GCF_000754665.1 Bison bison bison | reverse complement strand
AATTAAATAAAATAATATTATTATAACAGTAACTTTGATTATCCTCTATTTTTAAAAAGTAAGCCAGTTTCAAGTTCCAAACTTGTAGTATACAATTATTAAACTAATTTATAGTAATATTATATAACAATATAATTTTATTATGATGTATAACACAATTATTAACAATTAACCATAATTATTACTTGGCCAAAAACTTGTGCCCAGAAAGTTGTTACATTCTTCATATCTCCATAATACAGCAAATTTTATCCTCCAAAGTGAGAATGATTACTTTGGGAGATATTTTGTGTTTGAATAGCAAATAGCTCTGGGTCTGTTGGTGACCATTCCATATGCCTCCCTCACAATACATATAGACATAATGTCAAATGGATGGTAGGTTGCTGGCATTCTTTCTCATGTATTGCTCCCTCTCTTTCCTTCATGTTAGATTCAAGTTTATTTTTTAACCTATCAATTCAACTGAAATTTAATGTTTATTTGGTGGAAAAGGAATCAATAGCTTTCCTACTAGGCCTTTATACAGTGATCAGACTGTTCTTTCTATACTGTACATTTCACCTTTCCTCATCATTTTTACAGGCAGATTATTTTTATGGTCTAATGGTTCTTTAATATGCCATAAACACCCTATACATTTTCAAGTTCCCTGATAACACAGCAAAGAGAACCTGTCAGTTCTAAAAGTATCAAAACCAGGCCTTTGGTTAAAGTTTCCAATAAAACAAATCTGTAAGTCATTAAAAAAAGAAAGGTTAAATTTTGTTGCTGTCACATTGAAGTGTTATTTCTGGCTAATGTTAAATGCAAATATAAGGGGTTTCTTTGATAATCACTGTGTAAAAACAAGACTTACTGGAACTTTTGCCCAAATGGACCAGTGGGATTTTGCATACATTTTTAGGACAAAATTTCGCATAGAGTTCTCTTTTCCTTCCTCTAGCTGACTACCAACTTTGTCTTAAGAAAGATCATCCTTATGGGACATTTTATCACAAGATTGATTTTGCCTATACTTACCGTATCACCTTTTATACTTGCAAGGGACCTCTGATTTCATTTCTTTATTTTAAATAGTAAAATATGAACCAGATGCAAAGAACGCTGAGGGTGAATTTCTCATATTTCATTTAGAACCTCAGTTAATTCCCTGCAATATGTGGCAATATTAACGTAGGTGATTTACAAATAGAATAAGAAATGGGAGACACTACTTGCAGCATCATATTATTTGCTAGTGAATTTTGGCATCATTCTATTAGGAATTTATTGGTTTATAGTGTCCACATGTGTGTGTGTGTGTGTGTGCATGTGCACACACGCACGTGTGTATCTATATATGTGTATACTTAAATCTATATACTTCTCGGAGTATGGGGGTAGATGAGAGGTTGGTGGTTTAAATGTCTTTGTGAAATAAGTGTCATGTTTTTCTATATCTCAAGGTGAAAATTACAGAAATGTGCTGACTTGCAGCAGAATTTATGGATAAACTGGTTCCATATTAATTTTGTTTTTACTGGAACTTATAAAGTATTTGTAGGGAACTAGCAGTAATTACACCTATTCTGAAGTCCCACGAACCTGAATTTCTCCTGGAAAAACTATAGCACAAGCTTAGCCTGCAGGTAGATTCCATATTGTGGCAAGGACTCCTTTCCTGGGCAGCCAGCATCCTGCTCCATAGTTGTCTGCTGGGGCTCCAGCCAAATGGAACATGGAAACGTGGATCTGGTTGTTCTTGCAGCCAGTAGACCCAAATCACCCCCTCATCCCTTTTAAAAACATCATTGCATAAAGCAAAATAATACTTGCTCAATGTTCCCTGTCTCTTTCTGTTACTCTGTCTCTTTCTGTAAGTGGTAGAGTATTCCGAAATGATCTTGCTTCATTAACTACTCTGGAAACGTACTTTCATGGATTAGAACTAATTTGACATTTTAATTATTTCCCTTTCTGTTGTAGAATTCAGTCAGCTGCAGGGACCTTGCAAAACACACATATGGAACATTCATATGTGCTGTTTGATACTGTATGCCACCCTCATATTTTGAGACTTGTACATACAAGTCAGCTTGAATTTGATAATATCCTGTCAAATAAACTAAACCTTGTGTTCAAAGCCAAATAACACAAGTGCCCCGGGCATCTGCAAAAAAAAAAAAAAAAAACCCAACCAGGCACACCGGCTCAAGTGGATAGTTAGGTGTGCAATTACTTGATTTATACACATGTGTGTTTCTGAAATTACAGCTGCAGGGTTTTGTGGTCTCTGTGGGGGTGTGAACAGTTTTGCTGGCAAGCCCAGTATGCCTTACTTTGGAAATTTGGCTCCCAAGACAAATTCCCCTCCCATCACTGATGGGGAACAAAGTCTATTTGTCACTTTTCCGTTTGCCTTCCACAGTGATTCAGAAAGAAAACAGTTTTATTTTGCTGCTCTAATTGGGAATTGCTGATTCATCTCACAAGTGTAATCATCTTTGCTATTCATTATACAAACACCAGCTAATGGGACTATGATTGTGGTAGAAATTGGTATGGGAAGGGCTTTCCACCCCCATTACTGACCCAAACACATGTAAATTTGCTTGAGAAAACACAGTTTTTTCCACTAAACTCTCCTACTTCAACTTAAGCTTTTGAAACGAAAGCATTCATTCAAAAGAAGGTCCGGTTATTCTCTTGGTTTTGCAGCTATTTAAAAACAATGCTTGCCTTGAAGTTCTATGTATACTTTTAACCTCTTGGCTTAGCTGTAGAAAAGCTTATTATTGCAAGCAAACTCAAATCACTCATGATAGTACAACACTCTGGAGATCTTATCCTTGCATCATCTACTTGAGTAATTAAATGCGGGATAAATTTACAATTCAGTGGACTCACTCATGGTAGGGTGGCAGCTATGTCCTGTTTCCCTTTTGAATCTTTCAATTTCACACTGCAGCTTTGTAACAGGATGATTGGAATCAAATGTAAAATCAATATTAAAGAGCAAATATGGACTATAAAAGTGTGGCAAGTTAGAAAAAGAGGAACAGGACATTGAAGGATTTTGCCACCCAAGCGAAGGAAAATTATTCTAACTTGTGGTAATTTTGCAGCTTTGTTAGTAGTATAACGTGTAGCTATTATTAGATTGCCTGTTTTATTAAGAAATTAAACAAGGTCATTTCAGTAACAGAGAACTCACACTTTCTGCAAAACCCCTATTTCCTCAAGGGGCTAATAGGAACTCAACATGGATAGAAAAACCTCTGCTTTCATCTCTTCTCAGAATAGTTACGTAGAATCATAATGGCTGGAGATTGAAAAGGCCTATTCAGCTCTGGGCTGCAGCCTCCAGGGAACTGGGTGGCATTTTTCCTCATAATATAATACATTTTCCACTGTTTTGTATGGTTTTATTTTAATCGCCTCAAAACCTTCTCTACTTCTATGGAAAATTTGTTCCAGAGGCTAGCCAGTCTCATCATGAAAGTTACTTTCTTACTAGAAACGAAAAGATATCGCTATTTTATAGGGTAAAATTTTTATTAGGCAAATAAATGCCAGGTGGAGATATTTAATGTCTTGACTAATTTAACTATTTTAAAATTGGGATAAACTTCTGTTTTTATGCCAAAGTGATAACAGTAAGACTTTAAAAGGACTTTTTTATAATATGGAAATTTCAATACTTATATTTCATGTATGTGGGGTTGTCTTTTGAGCTAGTAAAACTAGAAGCAAGCATAGGTATATCAAAGAAGAGAGCAAAGGCTCACTTTACGTCTTCACTTCTGTAATCAAAAAATCCTCTTGGTTTCTAACTCAAATATCTCTCAACTTTAGCCCTGCCCACTTGATGTTTCTTAAATATATTAAAAAAATTAAATTACTAGCAGTTACCATTTGAAGAAAGCCATATTAATCTGTTCCTTCTCCCCCCTTTTGGAAGGTTTGCCCATATTTTATGAAAAGAATTAACCTTGTTTTTCCTTCATAAGAGACAGACAGAATAACTCTGCACTCAGTTTATAAATAGCAGTGCTATCAACATTACAGCTACCTCGTATCACTTTTTGGATATAGACAAGTTATAAATACTACAAATGAAAAAATACTTGTGTAGAATATTTGTTGGGGCTGGTTGACCTGTTTGATTTGTGTTGCTATATAAATAAGTATTTTCCTCTTCTGAAAAATTTCCTAAACTTAAATATTTCACTCATTTATTCCAATAAAACTTGCTGAACACCTTCTAAATGTCAAACACATTTGTAGGCACTGGGAATGTAAGGATGAATAAAACAAAGTTATAACCTTGTGGAACTTACATTCTAATGGTGGGCTATGAAATATAAACAAACAAGTAAATGCATAGTCTGTCAAATGGTAACATATGCCATAGGGAAAAAAATAAGTAGGATAAAGAAGATAGGATCTTCTTTAATGGGGAGATGGTTGTTTCATACAGGTAGTCAGAATGACAAGATGACCATAAGGTAAGAGGACCCAAACAAAGGCTGAGTCCAAAATTTCCAGTTTGGGGTGATTGCTAAATAGCAAAGTATAAAATGCTGCTGTTATGGATAAGTAATATGAGAATGAGCTATTGGATTTAGCAAAATGGAGGTCACTTGTGAGCTGGATAAGAACATTAAGTTGAAGTGGTAGGCGCAGAAGTATAAGAATTCTTAGGAAAATAAAGAAGAGAGAAATTGGACATATTATATCAAATACCAGTCCTGAGAATTTACTCCCAGGAACATGAAATAGAACGTTTTGCTGGAAGGATTGTGGGGATTTTCCTTCCTTGGTGGCTCAGATGGTAAAGCATCTGCCTACAATGCAGGAGATCTGGGTTCAATCCCTGGGTTGGGAAGATCTCCAGGAGAAGGAAATGGCAACCCACTCCAGTATTCTTGCCTGGAAAATCTCATGGATGGAGGAGCCTAGTAGACTACAGTCCATGGGGTTGCAAAGAGTCAGGCATGACTGAGTGACTTCACTTTCACTTTCCTTTTTCTTTTAGCATTGGAAGAAATAATAAGATGTTTGTATACTGATGGGGAAAACTGATGTGTGTATGTGTATGAGAGAGAGAGAGAGAGAGAAAAGGAAGGAGAGGGAAAGAGGGAGAGGAGGGAGAGAGGGATGGAGAGAGAAAAGAGAATATATATGAATGATGGGGAGATAGAGGCAACTTTCTAGAACAGTGTCCTCATGTAGGGGAGCAGAAAAATAGGACAGATTCTGGAGGATGATGTGCAGTGGAGAGATTTTGGAATGTCTGTGTGCTGATATCAGTCATCTAGTAGAGTGAGGAAAAACAATGACAGTAGGGCAGTGAAGGAGCGTTGTGCAATGTCTTGGAGTAGCCAGTGAGGTTGGGATCCAGTGCATGAAGGGAGAGACCAGCTTTAATTTGGACAGAGTGTCACTTTGTAGTGACAAGAAAGAAGGTGGAAGGTATGGGTACAGATGTGTGTTAAAGGGTGGTGGGGTTGCAGATTCTGTTAAGTTGTCCTCTGATTTGTTCCTTTCCTCAGTGAAATGGACAGAAACTGAGGATAAGGATGAAGGCAGAAGAATTGGAATTTGAACAGAGGCTCAACCAGGAGACAGTAGTCTAGAAGAATGGGAGAGGGAGTAGATGAAGGGAAGTGGAATAGGTTATAGTTAGTAATCATGATTACAGAATGAGTCCAGAGTCCAGTCAGTGTGGTTTTGCTGTTCGTGTATTCAGCTCACAAGAATGAGAGAAGTGTATGCGAATGGTTCAGTTTAACTAGGTTGAGATTTTCCGAGGGCCATATGATGAAATGAGTGGGGAGGTGGTGCACAGAAATAATTATGCTGATTGACCATGGAATTTAAGCTGGGTTCAAAGAGAGATATGAGGACATGACAGCAGTGAGGAAAAGCCAAAAAACAGATGGATCTTGTCCTAGAGGGGTAAAATTGTAAGAATTAGAGTCATGAAGGAGTGCGCTGAATACATAGAAGCAGTTGGTCAGAGATAGGGAACCTTGAAACATCATTCCAGATGAAGGACATTCTTAGAGGAAAAACTTGGTTTGTAAGAACAGATATTAATCACACAACTTCTTACCTCCTGATATCACATTTCCATCTTTATGCTTTTCCTTTGGGAAAATAAACATCCTAGATGAGAACTTGAGATTTAGTTTCCCCTCCCACATCCCCACATAATTATGACAGCTAGAATATTTACATTGGGCTCTAAGGTTAAAAAGATTTTTTTTTGCATAGTTTTTTATTTAGTTCCCACGAAAATGCTGTGCATATATATTTTATGAAAAGAGGAAATTAATTCTTGAAAGTTATAAACTTTGTAAAGTTCAGAGGATTATTTATTCTAGTTCTTAATGCAGAGTTGATCCCACAGATAATTTAGTCACGATAAACACACATACAGAGACATGCACACAGACAGACACACAACAAGTTTTCACAAAAGAAGAAATTTTCAACCTTCCTTTGCCACTGGTTTTGGCATTTAATACATTTCACTTGTCTCTCTTTGTGTCCACTTATCCCCTTCCCTAATCAATCCATTCATCTCACTGCAGCCAGAATAATCTTTAGAATAAACAAAGATGACCATTTGACCTGCCCATTTCAAAGCTTTAAACAGCTCCCTTGTATTTTTAGGATTAAGTAAGATTCCATAATCTGCCCTATCATACTTTGTATGATATGATCTTAAACTACATTTCATTTATCAAATATTGTATTGCCGGCAGCTAGCACAGTACCTGGAAACTAATAGTAACATCTAGCACTTAGCACATTGGCCAGTCTCTCTGTTCTAGGCACTGTGTATCTGTAGGTGCCTTGTAATCTATTGTTCTTGTGTTCTCTATCATCATTTAATCCTCACATCAACCCAGGAAGTACTGTTATTATCCTCCACAAACCAAGGAACTGAAATATAGAGTAATCTACCAACTTGTTTAAAGTTTTATACAACTCTCCTGTGTCAGAAGTAGGAGTTATACCCACACAGGCAAGCTTCATGCCATGCTCTTCATTATTATGCATAGTGTCATTTACATGGTACATGGATAAATATATTAACAAATGAATGAGAGTATTGCCTTTCTTATGTGCGTTCTACATGGTTTATGCTGCAATTTCTCTTTTGTTTTTCACTGAGGGATACCTCATCTCTTGCTGCTCAAGCTCATATTGTTGAAGATATTTACTAAAAGACATCTCACCTTGTCTTTGCAAACTGGAAACCTTCTCTCATGAGCATTTTCTAATAAGCAGCCAATGTTGATGATAGAAACAAGAATTCACAGTCTTTCACTATAGCCCATGGGGTCTCAAAAAGTTGGCACAACTGAGTAACTGAGCACACACACACACTATTGCGAAAGAAAGACACACAAGTGCCTAGCACTCTACTTGTGGTAGAGAGGGGTAAATCAGGGCTAAAAGTATTATAGGCAAAATCACTTCACATCATTAAGATTGTGAACTAAAAGATAACTGACCAGAAATAAGAAAGTGTTAAATTTCAGTAGAAATCACCATTTCCTTGCATATAAAACCACTTTTCAAGGTTGATATTTTTATTGTAAAAACAGAGAACTTGAGAAATTTTGAGTCCCCAGGGGCCATAGATGTCCTGTTCTACAATAGAGTTCCTTCTATTGCATTGAGAGGTCACCTCTGCTTGAACATCCTTTGTCATAAGTTTCTAACTATTTTGAGCAATTGTTTTTAATCCGCTTTTTACAGTTAAGAATATCTTAAAAAAAACCATCTTACTATTTCTGCCTCCTGAAATTCCCAGACATTGGTCTCACTTTTACCCCTTTGAGTAACATGGACCATCTGTCTATAGGCCATGTCTGTGCAGATAGCAACTCCTGAAATAGATTTGAGGATCAGTGTGCTTGTACTTTTTTCATTGCCCTAAACTCCTAATCATCTGACTAAGATGTTGAACCCAGGAATATTTCCATCCTGGTGCCCTTTTTTTTGTGTGATAAAATATTTTTCCTAGTAGTTCTTATACTGTGCCATCTAATACAGATTACAGTATTCAGAAAGAAGTCTGAACTTTTTTTGGATACTGTACTTGCACTAAAAAATGTGTTAATTCTAATTTGCTGTTTGTTTAATGTCTGTTTTCAGTTTTATCAGTTCATATTGAGATTATAGTCAACTCTAACTCCAATATAGCTTTAAGAATGATCAAACTTTAAAATATAGGGCTATCTCTATCTTTCTGCTCTAATTCCATGTTTCATAATTCCATGTTGAATCAAAGGGTTATTGAGAAGTATTTTCTTTTAGACATTAATATTTTAGTAATATTTTAGCTATCTCTATACCATTGATTTATAATTATACTGCTTCATTGATAAAGGCTGTACAATATTGATTCTTAGAAATTTATTGGTGAGCTACTGTCCATGGGGGTCACAGAGTTGGACATGACTGAATGACTAACACACACACACACACACACAGGAATTTATTGAGACTTCGTGGCCTTCTACAAGGGTAAATTTTCTAAATTTTCTGATTTTGGTTTAAAAAATTCATAGTCTTTGTTGATATAAAGTTTATTACTTGGAGCTTCTTTTTTTAATCTGTAAGAAATATATTTGCTATTATTTTGGTCTCTGATTTAGTGCCAGTTATTATTTAATACCACTTCCCAGATGGCTCAAGTGGTAAAGAATCTGCTTGCCAATGCAAGAGACTCAGGAGACATGGATTCGACCTCTGGGTAGGGAACATGCCCTGGAGTAGGAAATGGCAACCCACTCCAGAACTCTTGCCTGGAAAATCCCATGGGCAGAAGAGCCTGTCAGGCTACAGTCCATGGAGTTGCAGGAGTGGGACATGACTGAGCATTCACACGTGTGCATGCATTATTTAATAAGTGAAATAGCCTCCAATTACAATTGTTGACTCATTCATGTTTCCTTGCAGTTTTGTGAGAAGTTATTATGTAGTATTTTCAGCTGTACTATTATATGGAGATAGACTCATGATGATTATAGATAACCAATAAATATATAACATCTTTTTATTCTTGTGGTAATTTTTATTAAATTATTTAATTTATTAAATTATTTTGTTTGATTCTTGCTTTCCCTTGGTTCCCACATGAATGAAGTCACTTTTTTCTGTCCCTCAACTTTCAGACTTCATGTGTTTTCCTGTTTAATATTTCTGACTCTTAAAAAAAATTCCATCAGCAAGTCTTTTAACTAATGATAACAGACATTTACAGTTCTTTTAATTACTATTATACTGGAATTTACTTCTGACAATGTATTCTATTTTTTCAATTTATTCAAAGGCTTTTTTCTATTTTCTTAATATCCATTGATTATAAAGAATTTTTTCTACTGGTTTGAAAATGGTTTTACTCTTTATTAAATCTTATGCTTAAGTCTTGTTTTTGCTTAGTTTTTTAGCTTATAAATATTCATAAATTTGATTTCAATGGGTTAAACAGTAACAAACCCTCCATGTGTACATCACCTATAGTTTTAATTTTTGATTGTTAGGAATATTGTCTTCCTTTTTAAATTTTTCTTATTGTCATTGCTATTTTAAATAATAAAATATTTCCCTAAGTTATTTATTCACTTTTAGTTCCCTTGTATTTGCAGCATCCTTTTTAGGGTAGTTAAAAGTAAAAGTTTTGGGTAAGTAAAGTAGTAGAATCTTTACTTTCTGGAGAACATGTCAGAGGGGTTTTGGTGTGATAAACTTTTTGAATCAATAATGTGCCAATAATATTTTATTTCACACTCACACATAGAGAAACTATTTAATTGGATGTTGAGTATAATGTACTTTTCTTTCAATGCTTTGAAATTATAACTTCATTGTCTTCTTGACTGTAATACTGTCCTTGAGAATTTCAGTGTCAATCTGATTCTAACTCATATGCTGCTGCTGCTAAGTCGCTTCAGTGGTATCTGACTCTGTGCAACCCCATAGGTGGCAGCCCACCAGGCTCCTCTGTCCCTGGGATTCTCCAGGCAAGAATACTGAAGTGGGTTGCTATTTCCTTCACCAATGCATGAAAGTGAAAATTGAAAGTGAAGTCACTCAGTCATGTCTGACTCTTAGCGACCCTATGGACTGTAGCCTACCAGGCTCTTCTGTCCATGGGATTCTCCAGGCAAGAGTACTGGAGTGGGTTGCCATTTCCTTCTCCCTAACTCATATGAGTGATTGGATTTTCCTCTCTAGAACTTATCCTTTTTTTTTTTTTTAAACTTTACAAAATTGTATTAGTTTTGCCAAATATCAAAATGAGTCCGCCACAGGTATAAATGTGTTCCCCATCCTGAACCCTCCTCCCTCCTCCCTCCCCATACCATCCCTCTGGGTCATCCCAGTGCACTAGCCCCAAGCATCCAGTATTGTGCATTGAACCTGGACTGGCAACTCATTTCATACATGATATTTTACATGTTTCAATGCTATTCTCCCAAGTCTTCCCACCCTCTCCCTCTCCCACAGAGTCCATAAGACTGTTCTATACATCAGTGTCTCTTTTGCTGTCTCGCACACAGGGTTATTGTTACCATCTTGATGTTCTTAATTTTCACTATAACATGTCTCAATGTGGAATACTTGTCCTAATTTATGCAGTTTGCCATTATGCTTTGTTTCAATCAGAAATCTTACATTTTTCTTTAACTCTGATAATTTTAAGCCATTATTTTTTCTAAAATTTCTTGCCCTGTATTTATTTATTTTTCCTTGTAAAATTAATATATTAACTTAAATTGATATTTCTCTTTTCTCAGTATTTTAAATAACTTTTCTTTCATTCTTCCTATTTCTGTCTCTTCTTGATATTTTGCAGGACCTTTTTTCAATCAGATTGTGATAGATACTGTTGGTATCCTACCTAATGGCCATTTTCCCTTTTTTGTTGTTGACTTCATTTGTATGATAACATTCTCAGACCCAGGGAGTGTATAAATATTGATTTAAGGCAATCAAGAAAGTCCAGTTGACAATAATCAACTAAGAAGGATCAGGTGACTTTAGGAATAAATGCCATGCTTAAGGCTTAGGGTGTTTTTCCATTTTTCTGGGACTAAAGAAATCAAGGGAGACCAAACCAACATGGTTGATAGTGACCTTTTGCCAACACTGGCAAATGGAGTCTTGGAGTTCAGATTAGATATTTTAGGGAAAAGTAAGAAGTACAGCATTTTAGTATTGTGTTTGTCATTGAGCACTTCATTCATACTGTTAACATATTTGGGTGTGTTATTTTATTTACCTCATGCTGGTTAATGAGCTATGAGGAAATGTACACTGAGTACATTGGGAAATATTTTTCTTTATTATTACTGCTGATAATACTAACAATTGCTACTATTCACTATTACTATTATTACTGATGAATAATATTTTAAAGGAATGCAAATGAAAAGCTCTTGGTCCTAGTGTTCAGCTCTTTCATTGTCTCCTCTCCTGTTCTGGTCTCTCATTTACATTCCTGGTATACTATCTTCAGGGCTTCCCAGATGGTGCTAGTGGTAAAGAACCTGCTTGCCAATGCAGGACACATAAGAGACGTGGGTTCGATCCTTGGCTCGAGAAGATTCGTGGAGGAGGTCATGACAATCCACCCCAGTATTCTTATCTGGAGAATTCCCATGGACAGAGGAGCCTGGCGGGCTACAGTCTATAGGGTCCCACAGAGGCAGACATGAGTGAAGCAACTTAGCAGATACTATCATCATGATTCATCAGCCTCTACGCTAGGTGTCACCACCAGCTGATGTCTAGATTTAACCCAGGAGAATCTTTTAGATCCAAATACTGCTGTTAGCCTGATGCCAAGTTTCACCATTACCCAATGGTTCCTATTGAGAAAATCCACCCTACTGAACTGGATTACTTGAATGACTAGTCAACATTTTGGGGTATTGGCCCAGCCACTATCTTGATATGGGCTGTTTTTTTTATCTTAACATCCCCTTTGTTGCCCTGTTATTGTCATCCTAGGTGTTCCAAAGCTGAGACTGCATTCTCTTGGGAACACAGTCATGAACTGGAAATAGTACATGTCTTCCAGAATGTAATATATAATCTGGGATAGAGACAAACAAGTAAACAGATAATTATGATGCAATTTTAAATATCACTCATGGTAAATAGATGGGGAAACAGTGGAAACAGTGGCTGACTTTA
Source organism: Bison bison bison (assembly GCF_000754665.1). NCBI lineage: Eukaryota > Metazoa > Chordata > Mammalia > Artiodactyla > Bovidae > Bison > Bison bison. Next base: position 6,283,896 of record NW_011494807.1, on the reverse strand, counting down.
TTTTTTTGGGCTCCAAAATCACTGCAGATGGTGATTGCAGCCATGAAATTAAAAGACGGTTACTTCTTGGAAGGAAAGTTATAAGCAACCTAGATAGCATATTCAAAAGCAGAGACATTACTTTGTCAACAAAGGTCCATCTAGTCAAGGTTATGGTTTTTCCAGTAGTCATGAATGGATGTGAGAGTTGGACTATAAAGAAAGCTGAGCACAGAAGAATTGATGCTTTTGAACTGTGGTGTTGGAGAAGACTCTTGAGCATCCCTTGGACTGCAAGGAGATCCAACCAGTCCATCCTAAAGGAGATCAGTCCTGGGTGTTCATTGGAAGGACTGATGTTGAAGCTGAAACTCCAATACTTTGGCCACCTGATCTGAAGAGCTGACTCATTTGAAAAGACCCTGATGCTGGGAAAGATTGAGGGAGGGAGGAGAAGGGGACGACACAGGATGAGATGGTTGGATGGCATCAGCCACTCAATGGACATGAGTTTGGGTAAACTCCAGGAGTTGGTGATAGACAGGGAGGCCTGGCATGCTGTGGTTCATGGGGTCACAAAGAGTAGGACACGACTGAGCGACTGAACTGAGCTGAACTGAATTTCAAATATACTAAGTAATGATGTTAAAATACTATAGAAATGAGGAGAGTGAGATTTCTTTGCCTAGAGAAGTTGGGAATTAATTAATAGAAATGTTGACAAATGAACTGAGCCTTGAAAATTCAACATTTTCATTCCAGAAGAAAAAATGTTATGTATATACATATGTATAAATGGGATCATGAAACAGCATGGTATAACTGAAGTATTAGATAGCACTTCATCCGCATGCTTTTTGAGAACTTGTGTTATAGGTATAACATATATCTATAGCATATATACATGAGAATTCAAAAATGTGGATACATCAAATCAACCTTGTTATTTATTTGCTGCTGCCTATAAAAGAATGGACTTCATCTTCAGGGTAAGAGGAAACTGGCTGACTGGTACTGTATTTTTCTGAACTTTTTTTTTTTTTGCCTTAGAATAGGTATACAAGCATTTTATACTTCAGGAGTCTGGAGTCTGACTGTATGAGTCATTCAGTGTTGCTGTTTATCATTACACACAATTGTTAAAGGAGGCAGCCAAGTGGAAAATATTGGATCTTTTACTCATAGGAAGAGAGAGAAGCTAGGGCCAATGATAAAACAATTCTGAATACAAAAGAAAGGAGAGGAACCAGCAAATGATGTTGGAAGTTTTTTGGGGGGAGGTAGGGAATGAAAACACACTTGGATGTTAACTCCTGAAAGTAAAACATTTTTGAGTGGTGGAAACTGGCCACTATGTTGATTGTTCCCTGGGAGTCTCAACAAGGATCTGGTCTGTGCGTAAAGGCTTTATTGGCGTAGTGCTGCAGAATGAACTATGACAGCCGAAAAAGCCACCATCCTCTAGACTTAAGGTAATCTGCAGTTTTCCTGGGGCAAATAAAGCAAGGGGGAGAGAAGCCAATATGGATATGGCTGCTCGTGCTCTTCTTGCCAACATTGGCATATAAAGTTTTGAAGTCCAGGTTAGATTTGTTTTCAGAAAACGAAGGAATATACTAAAGTGGGTTGCCATGCCCTCTTCCCAAGTCAGGGGTTGAACCCAGTTCTCCCACATTGCAGGTGGATTCTTTACCATCTGAGCCACCAGGGAAGCCTGCATAGAAAATGAAGGAATATATATATTTTTTGCATCTTGTCTCTCATTGAGTACATACCTGTTGACAATCTCCTATTGTCAACACACCTGATGCATTATTTAATCTCACTTTGCATGTGTGCATGCCAAGCCGCTTCAGTTGTGTCTGACTCTTTGCAACTCTATGGACTGTAGCCCACCAAACTCCCCTGTCCATGGGATTCTCTAGGCAAGAATACTGGAGTTGGTTGTCATGCCCTTCTTCGGGGAATCTTCCCATCCCAGGGATTGAACCCACATCTCTTATGTCTCCTACATTGGCAGGCAGTCTCTTTACCACTAGTACCACCGGGAAAGTCTAATTTCACTATGAGTGAGTGAGTGAAAGTCGCTCAGTCGTGTCTGACTCTTTGCGACCCCATGGACTATACAGTCCATGGAATTCTCCAGGCCAGAATACTGGAGTGGGTAGCTGTTCCCTTCTCTTTATAAAGGTGTTGCCACCTTGAGGATAGGCATTGAATCTTCATTGGCTTTATAACTTCAGCAGCTCACTCATGCTGCATATAAAGCAGATGAGTGCTGATTGAACAAATGAAATCAGTCCTAGGGATTCAGAGAGGTTGATGTCAGTGTCTACTGTAGAACTTACCAGAGTAATTAGGTAAGTGTGTAACTTTGAGACCCACTTTTCACAGGACTGAAGATCTTTGTGCTTTGGATTCATTATGATTTAGACCTTCTTCAGTGATGAAATAATGCCCACTTAATTGTAATGATAATTTTCTTTAGTTTATCTGATGCCAAGGTTACTGTCAATGTAGGGAAAATGGTATGGCCTTATTAAGAACATTATACATTCCTTTCATATGTATAAGGAATACTTGTTAAGTGCCCATATTTGTCTCTAAGTTTAAAGACTTTCCTGATAGCTCAGTTGGTAAAGAATCTACCTGTAATGCAGGAGACCCCAGTTTGATTCCTGGGTTGGGAAGATCCCCTGAAGAAGGGATAGGCTACCCCTTCCAGTATTCTTGGGCCTGCCTTGTGGCTTAGCTGGTAAAGAATCTGCCTGCAATGTGGGAGACCTGGGTTTGATCCCTGGGTTGGGAAGGATTCCCCTGGAGTAATGGAAAGGCTACCCACTCCAGTATTCTGGCCTGGAGAATTCCATGGACTGTATAGTCCATGGGGTTGCAAAGAGTCAGACTCAACTGAGTGACAAATGATCTGTTTCTTCATTTTTGCTTATCGTACTGGATTATTATGGGATTAAAATGAAAATAATATATGTGAAAGCAATTATTACTATTTAAGAACTCTATTTGCCCCTCTTTCCTCTATTACTTGGAAATATGATGATTTAAGTAATTCAATGTTTATGTGTGTGTGTGAGGGGGGGTGGTAAATAAAGATATATGGAGACATAAGAGATGTGGGTTCAATCCTTGGGTCAGGAAGATCCTCTGGAGGAGGGCATGGAAATCCACTTTAGTATTCTTGCCTGGAGAATCCTATGGACAGAGGAGCCTGGTGGGCTACAGTCCAGAGGGTCTCAAAGAGCCAGATATGACTGAAGTGATCATAGAGCACACACACCATGCAAAACTACATCTTTCTATTGTTTTCAGAGATTGGATAGGTATAACATCACTTTTATAACAGTTTTTAAGGTGTATAACAGTCATTTCACATTTATGTTTATCTGTTGCCTGAAGGACCTCATACCAGGGCCAAACAAGTAAGTTGTTTTCAACTAAGGATATCAATTTGGTGTTTACCAAATTGTTTGGTAAACCAATTTGGTGTTTACTTGGTATTTACACATGACTTTATGTATGAGTTAGGGAGTTCATACTTTCAAAATGGGTATAAGAAATAAGCAGCTTCATTTTATATCAGTGTTAGCTCTCTAAACAAATAAAAATACTGTGACTATTATATGACAGCATTGTAGATTTTTTTAAGTTAATTTTCTATTACTCATAATGTATGGATAGTCCTAATGATTCCATTAGAGTTTAAATAACAGAATTCAGCACAAATGTATTTTTACTGAGCAGAGAAACATAATTTCTCTGGAACTGCAGCTGCTGAAGTTGAAGATGAGGTTCTTACTATCCCTTGGGGAGATTACTGTCTCTGCCAGCTGACTGAGTTTTTATACAGCCAGCGATTTATTAGATTGCTTTGCTCTTAAGTGTGATAATAGGCCTTATGCTTAGCAAGGTTTAGAGACTTCCAGTGCATTAATATTTTATGGCAATGACAGGCAAGACACATTTTGTTTACCTAACAAGACAAGCCAAGCCAGAGCTTATGTGTATTGGAGTATTGGAGATTAGCACTTTCAACTTGGAGGAACCCTGCCAATTATATGTTTAGGGCTTTGTGAAGGCTCTTATAATTGTAATCTAATCAGTTCCTTATTTAGTACATTGCTATTATGTGCAAAGAAATTATCATAGCTTTTTCAGTCTGGGCTCAGTAGGAAGAAACCTCACTGTTAAATGACTAATGTTAACCACATAACAGCAGTGAATTTTCTAGTCACTTCCTTTCTTCTAGTAACAGATTTCATTTCATTTGGAAATCAGACAGACATAAACCAAAGCTTAGGTAGATGTACATATATCCAATTTAACTGAGAAGATCCACTCAAATAATTTGAATCACCTACTAAGGAAAGGTATGTTGTGGTACTCTTGATTTCTGAAATTTTGTCATTTTTGCCTTCTTATTTTATAAACTATTTAAAATATGGTAATTCCTGGGCCACCTGTAGAATAGAAGCAGAAATAACAATCACAATATGAAACAGACCAGCCATGCAAGTTAGTACAGTATCATTTCAATTTTGTTTATTTTCTTTATAAAGCAAAGTTAACAGTTGCATTAGTTTTCATACTGGACAAAAATTGTAAGTCTCAGTGATAGTAAAGGTTGGAATATTGATTCTCTTTAATTTCAGATCCTCTTAGTGTACCTAGCTCCTCTGTATATTTTAAACACAGAATTATATGTGCAATGTTTCTTCAGTATTTTAAGGACTGTCACTGTTCCAACCAAATTATTAGGTACTTATTATTTGTAATATTAAGCTGCATTTTTATACATTGATTAGTAAGCCTTTAGTTTTTATTTGAGATTAGTCAGTTCAGTTCAGTCACTCAGTTATGTCCAACTATTTGCGACCCCATGGACTGCAGTACACCAGGCTTCCTCGTCCATCACCAACTTCCAGAGCTTGCTTGAACTCATGTCCATAGAGTCGATGATGCCATCCAACCATCTCATCCTCTGTCATCCCCTTCTGCTCCTGCCTTCAATCTTTCCCAGCATCAGGGTCTTTTCAAATGAGTCAGTTCTTTGCATCAGGGGCCAAAGTACTAGAGCCTCAGCTTCAGCATCAGTCCTTGCAATGAATATTCAGGACTGATTTCCTTTAGGGTGGCCTAGTTGGATCTCCTTGCAGTCCAAGGGACTCTCAAGAGTCTTCTCCAACACCACAGTTCAAAAGCATCAATTCTTTGGTGCTCAACTTTCTTTATGGCCTAACTCACATCCATACATGACTACTGAAGAAATCATAGCTTTGACTAGACAGACCTTTGTCAGCAAAGTAATGTCTCTGCTTTTTAATATGCTGTCTAGGTTGATCATAGCTTTCCTTCCAAGGAACAAGCGTCTTTTAATTTCATGGCTGCAGTCACCATCTGCAGTGATTTTGGAGCCTAAGAAAATAAAGTCTGTCACTGTTTCCATTGTTTTCCCATCTGTTTGCTATATTTGAGATATTATAATTTAAATATACAATGGAATTTGAAATTTCTCAGTTTGTTAACATTATCTCAGAGTAACCCCAGCCCTAGGTGTCATCTGCCCCGAGAAGACAGAGACATTTAGAAAAGGACTGGGAAGCTTCTATGAAATTGGCTACAGTATATCTTGTGGGAAAAGAGGAGAGGGAAAGGACAGACATGGGGTAGGAGTATAGGGATTTGGTAGTTGAAAGGGAAAGAAGCCTGAACATGTTGAAAAGTAAGTCAGTATGTGTTCAAAGCCAGAAAATACCAAGTACATGTAGATTTAGAAGACTCACTCATACCCACAGTGTTCCAATGAGTCATAAACACAAACCATGTTGTGCTCTGCAGGGCCCTCCGTGCGTTCATTACTCTTAATGCCATTCTGTGCAAGCCTCAGAGGCACACAGCCAACTCCCACATCTTGGTGTTAGTGGAGTCTTATTGAGGCTGGCACTTGGCCTGTGCTTGACTACGTGTGCTGATGTTTATGAAAGAGGGCAAAAAATGGAAAACATTTAGTTTGAGTGGACAGATTGCTTTCTTGTTTAAACTGGTGTGGTGGGGTAGAGTGGTTGATGTGGGTGGGAATGAATGTTATCACCTGGACTAACGTCTTGATAATTATAAATATGCAATAAAATGAAATTGATCCTTTGTGCAAACCATCAGATTTTTTGTTTGTTTGTTTTTTGGAAGTGGGGGCTTCATGTGACTCTAGTGACAATTCTGAGACAATTCTAGTGACAATACTGGTCAAGAATGCTTGACCAGTAGGGTGCTGAAGTTGTGACTCCTCTTTCAGAACCTTTCTTCTTTCCCTGAAATTGCCTGAGAGTGTTTTTTTACATGCTAGTTAATTAAATTTTAGTAAGGACCAATGCAATCAGATTTATCTCGGTCTCTTCCTCTTCTGTTCTTAATTTAGCTAAGAAGTACTTTTTGATTGCAAAGCCCATGGAAGGAAACATCAGAGGGGTATGAGAGGAAGGCACAGAGATTATGTTAAGCTTCATCAACTGGGAAATAAAGTGAAAGTAAATTCTCAAAATGCTGGAAAGTAGTAGAGACACATAAGTATACACACTGTATCAAGCGTGATAGTTTAACTCTGTTCTCCACTTTATTCATGTGTTCAAGTCATATATTTTTTTTCTCTGCTTCCCTCCCCTTCCCAGAGCAATATGGTTTTCAAACTTGAGAGACGCTTAAACTACAACACTGTTGGGAAAGCATTGATTCTGGCTTTGTTAAGGGAATTTAGAGGCCCAGTGACTTGGAGCAAATCACATGGCTGGTGATTGGCTTTGTCTATGTTTTTGTAAGTGATTAAAAAGAAAACCACTTCAATAATCCCCAGACCTCTGCTCTCTGCTGGGATCTCTTCCAACCAGGCCTGCTCAGCGGAACCCCTGGGGGGTGGAAAGCATACAAGCTCTGGGCCAAAGAATTAGAAAAAGCAACAAAGAAGTTGGAACCAAAAAGTTCAATGTGGGCCAGAATTCAAGGGCGTAATAACCTTTTTTTTTTTTTTTTTCTCTAGTTTGAGTCTCATTCCCCTTTGTTTTGCAGATCACCTTCTCTTAGTTTTCAGGGGGCTTCACAAAACCTTAGATGATTATTTTATATGTATTTGAACACATAGACAGTTTGGCTTTGAGTTGCCACTAGATGACAAAGAGATAATATGAGTAGCATGTGATTTTCAAGAGCCATAATGTTAAGTTCTTGGTGAAAGAACTGATCTATCCTTAGTGAGCACTCTGAAATGAAGGAATTTCAGAACAGATTTCCCAAGTGGATGAGTTTCTTAGTCCTCAAACAAACAATAAATAAAACCTAAACTCATTTAGTATTCTCTATGTTGACCTTATATTATTTTTTATTAAATTATTTGCATATACTTAAAAAAAAATCTAAATCAATTGCTTATCTAGTGGGGAAGGCAGTGTGTTCTGGGTTCTGAAGTCTGAATGTCAAGGTTGGAATTCTTGGTCCACCACCTATTTGTTCTAAGATCTTAGATAAACCAAGACTGTCTGGCCCTTCTTTCCTCATTTGTAAAATAGTTATAGAATTAGAATAAGAATAATAGATATAGAATAACGTGTCATCTGGGGTTGCTTGAAGCAAAAAGGAAATTATATACATCACATATTTCACACAGTACTTAATAAAATTGATTATATTATCTTTGGTACAGGAAACTTGCTTTATGCATTTTCTGTCTTTCCATATTATTGAGCATTTTAGAGAAGACTGAATAAAGGATCATAGTTTTGGAATATAGTGATTTATAGTCATTTTCTCAAACTGGTTTTTCACCTTACAAGTAAATGATACAACTACTAAGTCTCTCTCTTTTTTTTATAACGTAGTATTGGGAGAATATTTCTTTTAGACAATTGTAGTATGTTTTCCTTCCTATAAATCATTAAAGTATTAATACCAGACAATTGTCCATTCTGAAATCACAGTGGGTTTAGTGTGCTTGAATAGTTTTTTTGCATTTTATGGTTATACATGCAAATAAAGATGGACTAAGGCTTTATAAAGTAACATCTGTACTTAGAATTGCATTCATTTAATAATAATGTTGTTATGTGTGCTCAGGCACTCAGTTATTTCCAACTCTTTACAACACTATGGACTGTAGCCCACCAGGCTCTTCTGTCCAAGGGATTTCCCAGGCAAGAATACTGGAGTGGGTTGCTGTTTCTTCTCCAGGGGATCTTCCTGACCCAGGAATTGAAACTGTGTCTCTTGCATTTCCTGCATTGGCAGGTGGATTCTTTACCATTGTGCTACCTGAGAAGCCCCACTAATGTATCACTTTAAAAATACATTATATAGCCATATTTGTTTCACCCAGAAATATCTTGATGAAAAGAAAATCCAGGAGTAATTATATGAATTCTGCACAGAAGACTTGCTATTTTGTTTTATGCTGTTAACTATTTAATACTACAAGTATTTGTACAATGGTCAAAACATTAGAAATAATTAGTCTAAATGTGTTTAAACCTCAACAGAAAACACTTGTGCTCTAAAAGATCTAAATATTTAATGAGATTGTTAAAAACCACAATTACAGCTTTTTATAGAAAAGGAACTTTACCTCTGATACCTGAAAAAAGACTGTTTATTATATGAAAAAAGAGACTTTTATATTTTTAAAGTAAAATTTAATAAGAATTGTACCATTCCAATTTTAAAAACTACAGCTTGAGAAGAAAAACAGAAATGTCATGTCAGAAAAATATTTTAGAAGGGTAGCACCTATATATTTTTTAGGAAAATGTCCAAAGTATACAGAAGGCAGAAATCTTACTCAGACTGTTTTAGTTTACTGAATTTTCTGTACCTCAAAAATCATAGCACAATTCTCTGGAGACACCTCTAAGGATGTATTACATCATAAAGTGCACCAAGGATAGTAACCCATGTTATTAAACTGTCAACATACATTATACTACAATTTGTCCTCAGTCCAATGCAACTAAAAAGCCACATTGTTGGCAAGACGTTTAAAACATAAGCCTGTTCTCTAATCATCTAAAGCCTAAGGTACTTTGGGGAAAAAATGCTGTAATAATCGCTCTAGTACTCTGTAGCAGCACGTGTGAATTCCGCTGGTTTTGTACAGCAAATGTTCAGCTCTTACAAGAAAGGATTCAGAAGGATTACCACTTAAAGGCTTTGACTAGTGATGTAGATGTCTCATTTCACAGCATATTAATATAGGTTTTGTATAATAATAATAGCAGGGAGAAACAAATCTTAAAAGCTAGAATTTAAATCATATTTAATTTTCACACAAATGTTTAACATAAGATCTGACATTGTAAGATTGTTGACACCATCTAATTCCACATTTATAGAAAGTCAGAGTATCCTTTTAAACTCTGAAATTTAATAATCTACAGAAATGGGGACAGACTAAGTGCTATCTTTCAATATTTCCCACAAACTTTATTTGTGAATTAGGCAAGGTGTTCAAAAAAGGAAGAACTTGACAATAAAGATAAAATTTTATGCACATCTTGTGCACAGATGTCTGGGGGTTCACTTTCAGGAGATGTCCTATGCTATGTTATGACCTTTTTCAGATGTTTACTTGCTAGGAGGATTTCAAAGTTAAAAGGACGTAAGCCAAGTGGCACAAAATAATTTTTACTAAGATTTCATTTTGGGAATAAGCAGAAAGGATGAGAAAGCAGTGGGATGGGGGACTTATTTTCTTTAACCTAAAGCATACCCATCCAAATGATTGTAGATATACCCCTGTATAATTTTGGTATTCAATACATATGGAAATATAAACATCCTTTTTTTTTAAGTAGAAGGTATGTATATAATGTCATGCTGTTTAATAGTATCAGGAAAATTTATGGTGTGTGAAATTCAGTTCTTTTTTTTTGTTTTTGTTTTTTTTTGTAAATAAGTTCTTTGTTTTCCCTTGTATAATTAAATTGAATTGGCTTGAAAAGTTGGGAAACCTGTTAGGGTTAAGACACTAGCTTCCTATGTGTCTTCCCCACATCCATTCTAGTCTTGGCATTCTCTATCAGGGTGCTCTCTCTCTCTCTTTAGTTGCTAAGTCACATCTGACTCTTGCGACCCCATGGGACCGTAGCCCACCAGGTTCCTCTGTCCATGAGATTCTCCAGGCAAGAATACTGAAGTTGGTTGCCATGTCCTTCTCCGGGGGATCATCTCAGCCCAGGAATCAAACCCTTGTCTCCTGCATTGCAGGCAGATTCTTTACTAACTGTGTTATGAGGGAGTCTCAAGGACTGTCAGGCTCATAGTTGACATTGCATAAACAGTTTTTAAGTAAATGGAATGGTGAACAATTGCAGTGAGTTTAACTAAACATAAAAATCAGTTTTTTTTCTAGCTGTGACTGAAAAGCAGCTGTCAACTCTATCATGTGCCAGCTTTTCTTCCATAGAATTTGTGATGATTTGGGGTCCTGGGAAGGTATAATGATGACACAGATTGATATGATGGTGGAATCTGAAGATATTTTTTTTATATTTGCAGCATCATGGGAGTTCTATTATGGTTGAATAGTCCCTTTCTCAGAGGAGTACTTTCAATTACTTTCATCATTATTCCCCAACTTCAGAATCTGTCACCAAGACACCATTGTGGAAAGAGTCAGCCTACCCCCTTTATCTTTGTTTCTAAATTTAGAGAAATTCATTTTCAGAGATCTCAGGTCTCTTGTGGGAAAAATCCCCTGCCCCATCAACATGGGGCCTAACTCTGCATCTTTGGCAATGACAGTCCCAATACATACATGTATTCATACATGTGCAGTCATATATCTGAATTACTCAGATTCTACACAACAGTTAAAGTCAGGACAGTGCAATGACAATGCAGACTAGACAGTGTTTTGTCTAATCCTTGACAGCAAACAAGGGGAAACAGTGATGACAGCAACTTCGTCTTCAGGCCTTTGCTGTCATTTTAGTAGAGAATCTAGAAAACCTTCCCTGTTTTTGTTAAAGCCATCCTCTATACATTTGAGCTTTTGATTCTTACTGGTTAAAATGCAAAGTGAAAATAGGGAAAGTTCATAAGCAAATATGTATTTCCCTGATTCATCCGTACCTTGCAGCATCTCATAATCTCTCCGTGATTCTGTAATTAAAGATACAAGAGAGATGAAAAGATGAAAAGAATTCATGAGACAATCACACCTTAAAATATTCAAAGTGAGTAAAATTGTGTGATCTACAAGCAGCCTAACTCTGTAACTCTTTGCATAATGTTTTTGTTTGTCTATTTTCCATCTAGTAGCTATGAACATCAATCAAGTTAACATAAAATTGTGGACTCCTGATCTAAAAGAAATTAGGTTACTTCCTAAATTTTAATTGCTGCCAGTCTGTCAATTCAAATGAATATGTGTATGTGTATATGTGTATCAATACTCTTGTTTCCTTCAGATATTTTTTCACTGTAGGGTTAGAGAAAATTAATTATAAACTAAATAAACTGTATTATAAACTAAATAAACTGTATTATTAACTATTACACATAACTTACTGTGTTTTATAGTTTGACTCAGTATTAGATGCTATATCTTCATTCCTACTTTTACAACCATTCAACATATTAATAAACTTTGTACACTGCTTGGTTTCACATAAATTTTTAATATGCTTTCTCTTTTTTGCAATAAGCATCTTTTTTTTTCCCCTATACAGACACATGCATTTCTTTACATTTTCATATCTGTACACAAATTGGAGGATACTCAAATTTCATGCTCTGTGACTGGGAATAAGAACCAAGACCAAATTTATAAATTTATTCACCAAGATCATGTCTGAAGTAACATCTCCAGATGTGAATTTGAAAAGCAAAGAGATGAGATCCTGTATAGGTGGCATGACCAACATGGTTGGCTTTTCCTTAGTATGGGGTGAGGCTGATTTGATTGAGTCAGTAAGTCATAGTATTCATTAGTAAGTTAAATTTCATTTTCATTTCTTCTCTTTCAATAAGAGGGTTGTCCTGTGTATCCATCTTGGTGTTTGTGGTAATTTGTATTAACAATTTATTATTTAAAAAAATTGTTCAAGTATAGTTGATTTACAATGTTGTGTTAATTCCTAGAGTATGGTAAAGTGATTTGGATATACGTATATATATATATATGTGCGTATATCGGAGAAGGCAATGGCACCCCACTCCAGTACTCTTGCCTGGAAAATCCTGTGGATGGAGAAGCCTGGTAGGCTGCAGTCCATGGGGTCACAAAGAGTCAGACACGATTGAGCGACTTCACTTTCACTTCACTTTCATACATTGGAGAAGGAAATGGCAACCCACTCCAGTGTTCTTGCCTGGAGAATCCCAGGGACAATGAAGCCTGGTGGGCTGCCGTCTATGGGGTTGCACAGAGTCGGACACGACTGAAGCGACTTAGCCGCAGCAGCAGCATGTGTGTATATTTATATGTATATATACACACATTTTTTATCATTTTCTTCTGCATTTGATTTATCATGGGATAGTGAATATAGTTCCCTGTATTATACAGTAAGACCTTGTTGCTTCTCCATTTTATATACACTAGTTTGCATCTGCTAATCCCAAACTCCCAATCTATTCCTCCCCCACACCTCTCCCCCTTGATGACCACGTTTGTTCTTCATGTCTGTAAATCTGTTTCTGTTTCATAGAAAAGTTCACTTCTGTCATGTTTTAGATTCCATACATAAGTGATATCATTGATATTTGTCTTTCTCTGGCTTTCTTAGTATGATAATCTCTAGGTCTATCCATGTTGCTGCAAATGGCATTATTTTATTCTTTTTTATGGTTGAGTAGTATTCCATTGGAGAAGGCGATGGCACCCCACTCCAGTACTCTTGCCTGGAAAATCCCATGGATGGAGGAGCCTGGTGGGCTGCAGTCCATGGTGTCGTGAAGAGTTGGACATGACTGAGCGACTTCACTTTCACTTTTCACTTTCATGCATTGGAGAAGGAAATGGCAACCCACTCCA
>NW_011494807.1:6264876-6270787 GCF_000754665.1 Bison bison bison | reverse complement strand
TTCCATTATATATATATATGTATTATGTACTGCATTTTCTTTGTCCATTCATCTGTTGATGGATATTTAGTTTGTTTCTACATCTTGGCTATTGTGAATACACAAGTAATTCATTTTTAATTGTATTATCTTTGTTAAGTCTGTTTTTTTAGGTATTAGATGCACTATTATGAGTTCATTTTCATACTACTTACAGGCCATTTACTAATAATTTGTGAAACATACCAAATCATCATTTTGTCTATGTGATTATCTTATTTACATGATGTCAAGAGACTTTCTTAACAAATGCTTCCAGAAGCTGATTGACTGGCTAAAGTGTATATTGGGAAAGGGCAGACACGGCCACAGAGTAACTACAACTGAGATTTCACTGTTTACTTAGTTTGTAAGATTTAAAAAAATCTTTTAAAAGTTGTGAAATACAACCCACTTATATATAAGTTTATAAAATACAAATACATAGCAAGGTGAATAACTATAAAATGCAAACCCTTGTAAACTCTACCCAATCCGATAAACAATATTGCTTATGACCTTTATATTGCAGTACATTTATTTATTTTTTAATAGACTCCTATTTGGTTTTAGCTATCTTGTATCATGGTCTATCACTGAAATATGCATTTTTGAAAATAAATTATAAAGGTTTTACCAATTATACAGCAGAATGGTCTTCTTTTCTTAGGTAAAACAGAAAAGCTTCCTCTTCACTTTTGTCTTCAAAGGTGTCAGTGATAAATTTGTGGATTTTCTTATCCTTTTTTGTTCCTAAGTATCTTATCTAAAGTTAGAGAACATATAAAAGAAAAATAACAAGAAATTCTACTCCGTGCTAATTCAGGGCTTGAATCTCTGTAGGAGATGGATGTTGTCTTTTCTTCTCTTTCTTAACAATATTCACAGTTGGCTTGGAAGACTTGCCGATCTAATTGTTTTTGCCACTTATTATGAACATGTTGCTTCTTTTCTCAAGGAACTGTGTTACATATTAACTGTTAGCATGAAGATTCGATTTAAGCTGCTCAGTTTTCATACACAAAATGAACTTCTCAGTCATGTCATTATATACTGCTAAATTAATCTCTTGCTGCCCTTAGAAAGGAATAAAAATGTTCTCATCTGCCAATTACTCACATCACACTTACTACAGCATTTCCTAACCATTTTCTTTTTGTTATGCTGTTTTTGTTTTGCAAATGTGCTGCACAACTGTTTCTGAGTGGGTTTTTACTCAGTGGAGAGTTAAGTTGATTTGAGTTAAGAATGTCACATCAGTCATTAGAAAGTAGATTTTATATTATTTTCTCTGTTTCAAATACAAGGGTTATATTGGTTGTACAATTTGTGATAAACTGGTATTAGCATGTACAGTTAGAGTTTCCTTGTCAGTTCAGTTCAGTCGCTCAGTTGTGTCCGACTCTTTGTGACCCCATGAATCGCAGCACGCCAGGCCTCCCTGTCCATCACCAACTCCCAGAGTTCACTCAGACTCACGTCCATCGAGTCAGTGATGCCATCCAGCCATCTCATCCTCTGTCGTCCCCTTCTCCTCCTGCGCCCAATCCCTCCCAGCATCAGAGTCTTTTCCAATGAGTCAACTCTTCGCATGAAGTGGCCAAAGTATTGGAGTTTCAGCTTTAGCATCAGTCCTTCCAAAGAACACTCAGGACTGATCTCCTTTAGGATAGACTGGTTGGATCTCCTTGCAGTCCAAGGGACTCTCAAGAGTCTTCTCCAACACCACAGTTCAAAAGCATCAATTCTTCGGTGCTCAGCTTTCTTCACAGTCCAACTCTCACATCCATACATGACCACTGGAAAAACCATAGCCTTGACTAGACGGACCTTTGTTGGCAAAGTAATGTCTCTGCTTTTCAATATGCTATCTAGGTTGTCATAACTTTCCTTCCAAGGAGTAAGCATCTTTTAATTTAATGGCTGCAATCACCATCTGCAGTGATTTTGGAGTCCCCAAAAATAAAGTCTGACACTGTTTCCACTGTTTCCCCATCTATTTCCCATGAAGTGGTGGGACCGGATGCCATGTCAAGTCTTGATTTTTAGTAGATTGGTAAAGTTTTAGATGAGCTTATTTTCATAGTTGTATCCAGGCCATTTACTAAGAGTTAGTGAAATATATAAATACATTTTTATTTTACCTTTGCCATAGGAAATATACACAAACTATTTAAGGATTATACAGTAAGCAAAAGCTATAATACATTTAAGTGCAAAGTGAATGTATTTGGTTTTGCTGGACAGTTTGAGATTTATAACAGAGAGAAGAAAATTACTTTGAGCTCAGGATCATGATTGGGACGAGAAATCTACATTTGAGATTTGCCTATGAAACATGAAAAGATTCTCAACATTGCTAATTATCAGAGAAATGCAAATCAAAATGATAATAAAGTATTACCTCACACTAATCAGATTGTCCATCACCAAAAAGTGTATGAGTAATAAATGCTGGAGAGGGTGTGGAGAAAAGGGAACCCCTCTATGCTACTGGTAGGGACATAAACTGGTGCAGCCACTATGGAAAACAGAATGGAGATTCCTTAAAAAACTAAAAATAGAGTTGCCATATGATCCAGCAATCCCAGTCCTGGGGATTTATCTGGAAACATGAAAGCTCTAATTCAAGAAGATACATGCACCCCAATGTTCATAGCAGCACCATTTTTAATAGCCAAGACATGGAAGCAACCTAAGTGTTCATTAACAGATGAATGTGTATGAATCAATTCACTATACACATGAAACTAACACAATAGTGTAAATCAACTATACTTTGATAAAAAAAAATAGATAACTGTTCATTTCACTGTACAGAAAAAACACTCAACATTGTAAAGCAACTATACTCTAATAAAAAATTAATTAAAAAATAGAATAATAATCAATGCCATAATTTTGACTAGTGTTTGTGTCATGTTCACAGGTACAGAGCTTACGTTAGCCTCTGATCCCCCAAAATTATTCTAGGCATTAAAAATATGAGATGAAATTCTAGCAAAATTATAAATTTAAAGTGATATTCCTGTTGTTGCCAGTCAATTCCTATTGTTGCTTTGGTCATGGCTGAAGGAATGATACTAAAGTATTTGGGACTTATTGCAGTCAGGTGGCCCATGAACTTTATTCTTGTTTCAGTTTATGGCAGTCATATTGATGTGACTTTGCTTAGTTTACAAAGTTCCACTCAGTCTATATTATGTTGATTATTTAGAAATACATCTGTTGGATTCAGAATTCCAGAAAGCAGAAGACACGTCATGATCTTTGAAACATATTTTTTCCTTCTATTCATCATCTTATTATTGTGATTTGAAAATCATCTGAGTTTTTTTTGTCTTTATGTCCACGAATGCCCTGGGAGTGGAATAGAATATATATTATTAAGCACTTTTGATATACGCAGAAATAGACACTCAGAAATGTAAAATGACATGGCAAGATAACCCAGGTTTTAAGTGACAGAATTAGAACTTGGATTCAGGGCTTTTTGCACCCAGGATTTATATTTATGCCAGCAGGAGTTTATTATATATCATATTGAGAGATGTCACTTGTATTCATTGACAACTGAAGGTTTTCATTAATATATTCTTAAAAACAGGTATTTCAAGTTACTATTAACCTGTTTTATAACAGAAGATGATGGCAGAAAAAATGTCTGAGTAGCTCAAGGTCAATGCATTCAGGAGGAGTAGTTGTTGGCACACTAAAATTTTGACTTTTAGGCCACAGAGCATGAAGGAGACTGTGTTTTTAAATCTAGAAATATGCTATACATTGTAGCTCATTAGAAAATGGTTGTTAGTACAGGTTGAAAGGGAAATTTATGTGTGAAAGCATTCTTTTTATTTTTAGAAAGCTTATTTATCTTTTAATGAAATATAACTAAAATTGTAATAGTGCAATTAACTGTTTTTATATTTTAAATGTTGCAAAAAGAAAAATATCAAATGGGTTAGGTTATCAAACATAACCTTTTAAAAAGATGTAATGTAATCCAAAGTCTCAAAAGGACTTTAAGTTGGTGTTCATTGTAAAGTGTGCCATTTGGTTATAGAGAAATTAAACAAAGAAATCAATTGTCATTATTACTGTAGGGCTTACTCTAAATTAATGGTGTGTGCTGTCAATGAACCAATGCTGCAAAATGAATACAGTCAGAGAAGTAAGTGCTGTTCCCAGCACTGTACATATCCTCCTAACATAATCAAGTAGTCTAGTACCCAACCATGAAAGTTGTATTGATTTGGGTGGTTTTTAAAACAGTAAGTAAAAAAGGCAATGTCTTCCAGAGGGGGGAAAATGATGTGATTAAGAAAAGTCATTTTATTTTCAATTTTCAAAAAATATATCTCAACCTGCAGAGAGTGTAAAAAATACATCTTAACATAATTATATGGCTCAGGAAAGCAGCCAAGGAAAAACTTTATGTGCATGTAGCAAAACAAACATCATAATTATTTGTTCTGTAGAACACATTCATCAAAGTTTCACTAGGATTTTAAAACTCTCAGCTACCTTTATCTAATTTTGGTAAATGACACACATTTGTCACTGAAATTGTTTTCAATATTTAATTATAAATGAAGATCATTCATTTTTGAAAAGAATACTCCCTTTTGAACCAACGGCATGCATTTCAAGACATAATATTCAGAAGAAAATTCTAATATAAGCAGAAGCCGTGGCTTCCTTCATTTAATCAATAATTTTATCTACATCTTTTCTCTTTATGGTAGTAGGTAAAGCAGAGGGACGTTGTATCTTCTCAAGGACATTTGTACATAGCTGTGGTATTGGTAGGGGTGGTGGAGAGGCTTGTGGGCTTTTTTACTGTGAAGGAGCTTGACATTGCTTAAAGTAGTTAACCAAAAATAGGTTTTATGGCTTCTTTGAAGTCAATCCTAGATATCATCCTTTCCCTTCCCTCCCCAAAATCCCAACCTCAAACTGTCTAGTCAGGTAAACAACAAGCTGTTTTCATACTGTTTTATTAAAACGGAGGGTGTAACCATAAATAATCTCCCAGAAATGGTTAAATTTTTAGAACTATCTATTCATAGACTCTAAAGATAAATTTTTCAGAGATGAAAAAAACTTGCCATTTCTGATGGATATTAACTCAATGGTTCTTGATTTTATCAGACACAACAACTCTATTAAAAAAACTGAGGAATGACTCTTTACTATTCTGCATGAAAAACACACATAATATAACCATGGTAGGGACCTAACAGAAGCAGAAAATATTAAGAAGAGGTGGCAAGAATACACAGAACAACTGTACAAAAAAGATCTTCATGACCCAGATAATCACGATGGTGTGATTACTCACCTAGAGCCAGACATCCTGGAAAGTGAAGTCAAGTGGGCCTTAGGAAGCATCACTACAAACAAAGCTAGTGGAGGTGATGGAATTCCAGTTAAGTTATTTCAAAACCTGAAAGATGATGCTGTGAAAGTGCTGCACTCAATATGCCAGCAAATTTGGAAGACTCAGCAGTGGTCACAGGACTGGAAAAGGTCAGTTTTCAATCCAATCCTAAAGAAAGGCAATGCCAAAGAATGCTCAAACTATTGCACAGTTGCACTAGTAAAATAATGCTTAAAATTCTTCAAGCCAGGCTTCAGCAATACGTGAACCATGAACTTCCAGATGTTCAAGCTGGTTTTAGAAAAGGCAGAGGAACCAGAGATCAAATTGCCAACATCTGCTGGATCATCGAAAAAGCAAGAGAGTTCCAGAAAAACATCTATTTCTGCTTTATTGACTATGCCAAAGCCTTTGACTGTGTGGATCACAATAAACTGTGAAAATTCTGAAAGAGATGGGAATACCAGACCACCTGACCTGCCTCTTGAGAAACCTGTATGCAGGACAGGAAGC
>NW_011494807.1:6259627-6264776 GCF_000754665.1 Bison bison bison | reverse complement strand
ACCCTTATGGCAGAAAGTGAAGAGGAACTAAAGACCTTCTTGATGAAAGTGAAAGAGGAGAGTGAAAAAGTTGGCTTAAAACTCAACATTCAGAAAATTAAGATCATGGCCTCTGGTTCCATCACTTCATGGCAAATAGATGGGGAAACAGTGAAAACAGTGTCAGACTTTATTTTGGGGGGCTCCCAAATCACTGCAGATGGTGATTGCAGACATGAAATTAAAAGACGCTTACTCCTTGGAAGGAAACTTATGACCGACCTAGAAAGCATATTGAAAAGCAGAGACATTACTTTGCCAACAAAGGTCCATCTAGTCAAGGCTATGGTTTTTCCAGTGGTCGTGTATGGATGTGAGGGTTGGACTATAAAGAAAGCTGAGCGCCGAAGAATTGATGCTTTTGAACTGTGGTTTTGGAGAAGACTCTTGAGAGTCCATTCGACTGCAAGGAGATCAAACCAGTCAATCCTAAGGGAAATCAGTCCTGAATATTCATTAGAAAGACTGATGCTGAAGCTGAAACTCCAATACTTTGGCCACCTGATGCGAAGAGCTGACTCATTTGAGAAGACCCTGATGCTGGGAAAGATTGAGGGCAGGAAGATAAGGGGATGACAGAGGATGAGATGGTTGGATGGCCTCACTGACTCAATGGACATAAGTTTGGGTAAAATCAGGGAGTTGGTGATGGACAGGGAGGCCTGGCGTGCTGCGATTCATGGAGTTGCAAAGAGTCGGACATGACTGAGCAACTGCACTGAGCTGATATACCTAGTAAAATATTGTTAAAATATCTTAATTACAATACAAAGGATGAATTTTAGAAGCAATTTAAAGTAATATATTGATATATATGTAAATTCATATGCATCTTTATACCAGAAGATCTGGTGAAGTAGTGGCACCCTCACACTGACATGTAGAATCACTGTGATGATGACAACAGTGCATGTGGGCTGCTATGACAACACCAGTACCACAGCACAGTTTCCTGAATTGATGGGCCATTCCTGGTAAACTTGTAGATTGTCAGTACAGTTGTCCTTTACATGGGAGCTGTGTTTTTGGAAAAATCAATGCGTATTAAAACTTATATAAATATTTTGCATTTACCTATAAAACACAGCTGATATCCAGGTTTAGAAAATTAGAAACAAAATTTTTACCTATGTGACTGTCCAGAAGGACATTTCAAACTGTGGGGATGTGGGATAAGACTTGGTTATGCAATATTGTCCATAATGTTGCAGGATGTCAAACATTCCGAGCCCCTGGCTTCCAAAAGTTCTGATACCATCTGCATCATGGAGTGAATGAAAAGTTTCCTTATATGTTTGCCCAATTTGAGAAAAGATTTTTTTTTCAAATTGTAGATTGTGATATGCCTTTTTCTGTTAGTTATTAAGCTGTTGTTGATGAAGCTTTCATGGTATTTTGATCCAAACTTTACATGTAAGGAAAATTAAGACCAGAGGGAGTAATCATGCATTTTCAAAATACTAGAACATTTAGCAAAATAATATCAAAGCACCAACCATGTATCTACCAAAACATCTATTTAGCAGAATAAGTGAAAAACTATATAGAAACAAATCAGGTGACACAACACCCCAGCAATAATTTTCACTTTTCAACCGTGTATTTTGGCATCATATGTTGGCCTAGTAACAAACCCAAAGCACTGGACTGGATGCAGTCGCAGCTCTGTCATGGATTAGTTATGGTACTTGGATAAGTCACTTACCCCCGTCTGTGTACTTTTCTCCTCTACAAAATGGAATAGTGCTCACTCTATCTACTTCACTATTAGGACACAGTAGTACCACTTGTGAAAATACAATATTTAGTATTGACAGTCCAGAGTGCATCTTGTTATGTCTCCATTTAGTAGGTAGTCTATTTATCTTTAATGCCATTCTGCTTGGCAATATGTATTGCAGGCTTTATATGTTTGAAAGAAATGAAACAGTTCAGGGTGTTTGAACTTATACTATGAAATGATCTATCTATATGTTAGTAAGTAGTTAACCTGAGAAGTCTATATACAGTATGTTGATATATGTAAATATCTGTAAATATATTTTTAGTTCCTTGGTTCTCAAAGTACAGTTCAGGCATTCCTCTGGGTTCTTGTCATTCTTCCAAGATGTCTGTAAGATCAAACATTTCTCATAATAGTACCAAGTCCTGGTTAGCCTTTTCACTCCTTCTGTGGGAGTGGACTGTAGCATTTTCCAGAGGCCCAGTGACATTGTAGGGATTTTGTTTTAAAAGCAGTTGGAAGCATCCATCTGTCCTCTGTTCAGCAACACAAGCTGCAAAATGGAAAGTCATATCACTCTTCTCACTAAATTTATTCATGTATCTGAAAAATATCTTACTTTAAATTTCTAGAATTGAGCTGCATGGGAGGGGGGGAATGATTTGGGAGAATGGCATTAAAACATGTATAATATCATATAAGAAATGAATCACCAGTCCAGGTTCGATGCAGGATACAGGAAGCTTGGGGCTGGTGCACTGGGATGACCCAGAAGGGTAGTATGGGGAGGGAGGTGGGAGGGGGGTTCAGGATGGGGAACACGTGTAGACTCGTGGCGGATGCATACTGATGTATCGCAAAACCAATATAATACTGTAAAGTAAAAAAAAAAATAAAAAAAATTTAAAAAGAACAGGAACCTTTAAGGGAAAGTAAAAAAAAAAATCTATTATTAAAAAAATAAATTTCTAATGCAATCAGTTCAGTTCATTTCAGTTCAGTCGCTCAGTCATGTCCGACTCTTTGCGACCCCATGGACTGCAGCACACCAGGCCTCCCTGTCCATCACCAACTCCTGGAGTTTACTCAAACTCATGTCCATTGAGTTGGTGATGCCATCCAGCCATCTCATCCTCTATCTAATGCAATAAACATCAGTAAATACACTCCTATGTATTTGGGGTTTTTAATCTTGATTTTTAAGAAGTGAAATATTCCTGAGACTCAAAAGTTGGAAAACTACTAATTTAGATTTTTTGCAAATTCTCTCTCATGAAAGAACTGACTGAATTGGTTTTTCTATGGCAAGTGTCTGTTTCCTGGTCCTGTTTGGAACTTCCTCATCATAGTGTTCATTCTGTTATCTCTTTAGGTTCTTTGTGACTCCCTTTGATCTGTGTGAGAACAGTTGCTTCTTTAATACAGAATTGTTATAGCAAATGCAAAAATATTGGCTCCTCTATCTGTGTGCTATCTTCTCATGTGGAATCTGCATTCCTCTGGTCTACACAGTCTGCAAAATGCCCAAACTTGCCTCTTCACCATCCACACTGATGTAGCACAGGGTTCATGCTGCCTTTTTAAGAGTGGCAATGAAGCAATGACTGGATTTTACTATCATTGACTTTTTGTCAGAAAGGAAATCACTTCCCAGGATGTATGAACTGCAGTAATGGCACTGCTTTGCAGAAATAATTCAGTTTATAGGCTTCTTATATGTTGGTTCCTTCCACATTCCTGTCTGCTGCAAACCAGCAACTGAGCATTTCATTCTGTGATCATGATGTACAGTCTATAAAGTCTAGTATGAAATGTGTAAAGTAGCTGATGAATACAAAGATGGATTTTAAATCAGGTTTCTTTTATATTTCCTTTTTTATTCAAATATTTTTCTTTTCTTTAAACAGGGTTACTCTTGAAAGGTAGATTGCTTTGGTATGTTTTAATCAAGTCCTAGGTTCAGTTCAGTCGCTCAGTCGTGTACAACTTCTTGTGACCCCATGAAATGCAGCCAGGCCTCCCTGTCTACCACCAACTCCCGGGGTTTACCCAAACTCATGTCCATTGAGTCGGTGAGGCCATCCAACCATCTCATCCTCTCTCATCCCCTTCTCCTCCTGCCCTCAACCTTCCCAGCATCAGGGTCTTTTCCAATGAGTCAGCTGTCTGCATCAGGTGGCCAAAGTATTGGAGTTTCAGCTTCAACATCAGTCCTTCCAGCAAACACCCAGGTTTGATCTCCTTTAGGATGGACTGATTGGATCTCCTTGCAGTCCAAGGGACTCTCAAGAGTCTTCTCCAACATCACAGTTCAAAAGCATCAATTCTTCAGTGCTCAGCTTTCTTGATAGTCCAACTATCACATCCATACATGACTACTGGAAAAACCATAGCTTTGACTAGATGGACTTTTGCTAACAAAGTAATATCTCTGCTTTTTAATATGCTGTCTAGGTTGGTCATAACTTTCCTTCCAAGGAGTAAGTGTCTTTTAATTTCATGGCTGCAATCACCATCTGCAGTGATTTTGGAGCCCCCCAAAATAAAGTCAGCCACTGTTTCCACTCTTTCCACACCTATTTTCCATGAAATGATGGGACTGGATGCCATGATCTTATTTTTCTGAATGTTGAGCTTTAAGCCAACTTTTTAATTGTCCTCTTTCACTTTCATCAAGAAGCTCTTTAGTTCTTTTTCACTTTCTGCCATAAGGGTGATGTCATCTGCATATCTGAGGTTATTGATATTTGATAGCTGCTTCCAGGTGTTCAAGCTGGTTTTAGAAAAGGCAGAGGAACCAGAGATCAAATTGCCAACATCTGCTGGATCATCGAAAAAGCAAGAGAGTTCCAGAAAAACATCTATTTCTGCTTTATTGACTATGCCAAAGCCTTTGACTGTGTGGATCACAATAAACTGTGGAAAATTCTGAAAGAGATGGGAATACCAGACCACCTGACCTGCCTCTTGAGAAACCTGTGTGCAGGTCAGGAATCAACAGTTAGAACTGGACATGGAACAACAGACTGGTTCCAAATAGGAAAAGGCATACGTCAAGGTTGTATATTGTCACCCTGCTTACTTAACTTATATGCAGAGTACATCATGAGAAACGCTGGGCTGGAAGAAGCACAAGCTGTATTCAAGATTGCTGGGAGAAATATCAGTAATCTCAGATATGCAGATGACACCGCCCTTATGGCAGAAAGCGAAGAGGAACTCAAAAGCCTCTTGATGAAAGTGAAAGAGGAGAGTAGAAAGGTTGGCTTAAAGCTCAACATTCAGAAAACGAAGATCATGGCATCTGGTCCCATCACTTCATGGGAAATAGATGGGGAAACAGTGGAAACAGTGTCCGACTTTATTTTTGGGGCTCTCAAATCACTG
>NW_011494807.1:6257733-6259527 GCF_000754665.1 Bison bison bison | reverse complement strand
GGGGCTCTCAAATCACTGCAGATGGTGATTGCAGACATGAAATTAAAAGACGCTTACTCCTTGGAAGGAAAGTTATGACCAACCTAGATAGCATATTCAAAAGCAGAGACATTACTTTGCCAAGAAAGGTTCATCTCATCAAGGCTATGGTTTTTCCAGTGGTCATGTATGGATGTGAGAGTTGGACTGTGAAGAAAGCTGAGCGCCGAAGAATTGATGCTTTTGACCTGTGGAGTTGGAGAAGACTCTTGAGAGTCCCTTGGACTGCAAGGAGATCCAACCAGTCCATTCTAAAGGAGATCAGTCCTTGGTGTTTTTTGGAAGGAATGATGCTAAAGCTGAAACTCCAGTACTTTGGCCACCTCACGTGAAGCGTTGATCCATTGGAAAAGACTCTGATGCTGGGAAGGATTGGGGGCAGGTGAGAAGGGGACGAAAGAGGATGAGATGGCTGGATGGCATCACTGACTCAATGACGTGAGTTTGAGTGAACTCCAGGAGTTGGTGATGGACAGGGAGGCCTGGCGTGCTGCAATTCATGGGGTCGCAAATAGTCAGATATGACTGAGCAACTGAACTGAACTGATATATTTAGAATAATATTAATATCTATCTACTGCACAGCTGATGGTACTCTCTGCAATGAATCTAATACTTTTTTTAAAACAAACAGAACTGTATTGGCCATATTGTGCAACAGTTTTTTTCCCCTTATAATTTTTTTGGCACCACCTTGTAGGTCCTCACGTTAGGAGGCACTGACATATTTTTATAAATTATTTTGTCCAGAAAAGGAGGATCTTGTCAGTTCCTAACTTATGAATAGTTTACGTATACAAAAAGATAGCAGAGACCGCACCCCTCCCCCCGCCCCAACCTCAGTTTGAGACACTACCCATGTCTCTGTGGAGGGAGCTAGCTCCTTGTGCCCCCATCCCCAGTTGAGGATGCTTAAGCAAAGGATAATCAGAACATCTCCTGAATGCTGTTTCAAAGAGACCTAGGCCCCTGTAGAGCCCTGATCAGAGGTTCTGAAACCTCATAAGCCAAAGGAACCCTATACACTGTTGTCCCCAGTTAGAGATTTACATATGATGTCCTACATTAAAAATCCAAAAAATTCCAGAGGATTGAACACTGCTTCACTGTGTTTAGTTGAACACTTCTTCAACTTCATTAGCCACAGAAACCTTTTGTGAAAGAACATGCTTAAACAAATCCTAGGATAGGTCTATATGGCAGGACATCATTTGAGAAACAGGCATACCTCAAGAAACAAGAAAAAAGCCAAATAAATAACATAACTCTACACCTAAAGCAACTAGAAAAGGAAGAAATGAAGAACCCCAGGGTTAGTAGAAGGAAAGAAATCTTAAAAAATTAGGGCAGAAATAAATGCAAAAGAAACAAAAGAGACCATAGTGAAAATCAACAAAACCAAAAGCTGGTTCTTTGAAAGGATAAATAAAATCGACAAACCATTAGCTAGACTCATCAAGAAACAAAGGGAGAAAAATCAAATCAATAAAATTAGAAATGAAAATGGAGAGATCACAACAGACAACACAGAAATAAAAAGGATCATAAGAGACTGCTGCTACCGCTGCTGCTAGGTTCCTTTAGTCGTGTCCGACTCTGTGCGACCCCATGGACAGCAGCTCACCAGGCTCCCCTGTCCCTGGGATTCTCCAGGCAAGAGTACTGGAGTGGGGTACCATTGCCTTCTCCATAAGAGACTACTATCAGCAATTAAATGCCAATAAAATGGGCAATGTGGAAGAAATGGACAAATTC
>NW_011494807.1:6251785-6257633 GCF_000754665.1 Bison bison bison | reverse complement strand
TTATTGGCATTTAATTGCTGATAGTAGTCTCTTATGGAGAAGGCAATGGTACCCCACGAAACCAGGAAGAAATAGAAAATCTTAACAGGCCCATCACAAGCATGGAAATTGAAACTGTAATCAGAAATCTAGCAAACAAAAGCCCAGGTCCAGATGGCTTCACAGCTGAATTCTACCAAAACTTTAGAGAAGAGCTAACACCTATCCTACTCAAACTCTTCCAGAAAATTGCAGAGGAAAGTAAACTTCCAAACTCATTCTATGAGGCCACCATCACCCTAATACCAAAACCTGACAAAGATGCCACAAAAAAAGAAAACTACAGGCCAATATCACTGATGAACATAGATGCAAAAATCCTTAACAAAATTCTAGCAATCAGAATCCAACAACACATTAAAAAGATCATACACCATGACGAAGTGGGCTTTATCCCAGGGATGCAAGGATTCTTCAATATCTGCAAATCAATCAATGTAATACACCACATTAACAAATTGAAAAATAAAAGCCATATGATTATTTCAATAGACAGAGAAAGCCTTTGACAAAATTCAACATCCATTTATGATAAAAACTCACCAGAAAGCAGGAATAGAAGGAACATACCTGAACATAATAAAAGCTATATATGACAAACCCACAGCAAACATTATCCTCAATGGTGAAAAATTGAAAGCATTTCCCCTAAAGTCAGGAACAAGACCAGAGTGCCCACTCTCACCTCTACTATTCAACATAGTTTTGGAAGTTTTGGCCACAGCAATCAGAGCAGAAAAAGAAAGAAAAGGAATCCAAATTGGAAAAGAAGAAGTAAAACTCTCACTGTTTGCAGATGACATTATCATCTACATAGAAAACCCTAAAGACTCCACCAGAAAATTACTAGAACTAATCAATGAATATAGTAAAGTTGCAGGATATAAAATCAACACACAGAAATCCTTTGCATTCCTATACACTAATAATGAAAAAATAGAAAGAGAATTAAGGAAACAATTCCATTCACCATTGCACTGAAAAGAAACTAAAGACCTATATATAGAAAACTATAAAACACTGGTGAAAGAAATCAAAGAGGACACTAATAGATGGAGAAATATACCATGTTCATGGATCGGAAGAATCAATACAGTGAAAATGAGTACACTCCCCAAAGCAATCTATAGATTCAATGCAATCCCTATCAAGCTACCAACAGTATTTTTCACAGAGCTCGAACAAATAATTTCACAATTTGTATGGAAATACAAAAAGCCTCGAATAGCCAAACCTATCTTGAGAAAGAAGAATGGACCTGGAGGAATCAACCTGCTTGACTTCAGGCTCTACTGCAAAGCCACAGTCATCAAGACAGTATGGTACTGGCACAAAGACAGAAATATAGATCAATGGAACAAAATAGAAAGCCCAGAGATAAATCCATGCACCTATGGACACCTTATCTTTGACAAAGGAGGCAAGAATATACAATAGATTAAAGACAATCTCTTTAACAAGTGGTGCTAGGAAAACTGGTCAACCACTTGGAAAAGAATGAAGCTAGAACACTTTCTAACGCCATACAAAAAAATAAACTCAAAATGGATTAAAGATCTAAATATATGACCAGAAACTATAAAACTCCTAGAGGAGAACATAGACAAAACACTCTCCGACATAAATCACAGCAGGATCCTCTATGACCCACCTCCCAGAATACTGGAAATAAAAGAGAAATAAGGACTAAGAGGAAATCCAGCTGTTAAGTATTAATATCTACAGAGAATTATCATATTTCTGGTGCCCACAAGCATCCACCTTGCCTTCTTCCTACCTGACTTGTTCGGGCTCCATCAAGCAGAGACTTACTTTGTAGCCTTAGCCAGAGGACAGGGTGGATTTTCTGACAGGAGCTATGCTAGCCTCATGGGTCTGCCTGGTGAACTAGCTAGTATAATACTACACTGCAAATGGGTGGTGCATTTTATGACCTGCTACAGAAGAGCTTGTTCTGAATCATAAATATCTACTTAATATTAAATGCTTAAAAGGCAGCTAGTTGGGAAATTGGCAAGTGGTGGCACTAAATGTTTGCCTTAAAGTTTGGAGAGTCAATATAACTTTGACATTTTATTTAATGTAAAATAAATATTTTAGCAAAAGAAAGGGTCAATTTAAGATGAGAAGAAAAATGAAGCTTTACTGAATTGGGGTCAGAAGTGGCAAGCTTCCTTATATACGTCCTACGGAGGGGCCAATCATCATCAACACATATTTCTTATAGAATATCTGGCTGTATAACACTAAATTCATTTTCAGAGACAAGACTGTATAATGGAATATATCCATGTGAACATACATAGCTTGTAGAACCCAGGAGAAACTACACGCATCCAGTGTGAGTTTTCTCTTCCAAATCTCCCACTACCAGGATTGAAACTTTAGAGCAGTTAAATGCTCTAAAAGAGCATTTAAAAGAGATCTATGACTCAGTACAGAACTGATGTTACATCTTAATATATCTTAGCTGCCAAGTCTCCCCTATAATGCAGCTGGAAAACATGTTAACTGAAAGAAAGGATACTCAAAAATTAACCTCAAAAATAGACTAAAAAAATCTTTTGGAGACTTGTCATGCAAGCAGCTCCAGAGAACTAACATCGCAAATAATTCACTCTCTTAGTGATGACTCTTCTTGAGCTGTCTTAGCAATTATGTGAAACTGTGATGGTGTAATTTTTATTAAAAACAACTTCATAATTTTTCAAAACTTTGTTACCTTTGGGCAAAAGTTCTAAGTTTCTAAGGAGCCTAGGAGAGAAAAAAACCTCAATAACCTCAGTATAGTGAATTGAAAATATTAACACTTTGTCCTCATGTTATGGCAGGAAATTTAGCAGTTGGAGTAGTTGAGAAGGTTACTTCTCTCCCTGGATGAGACTGATGCTTATCTCTGCATGCTCAACTTTAAAAGGGACTTATGAATTTTATTTTAGTCAATTGGAAAAATAATTAATAAAAAAATAAACTACTTAGCAAAAAATAAAAAAACGTAGTATTTTATACTTTTTAATCTTAATTCTGAAGGAGATCAGCCCTGGGATTTCTTTGGAAGGAATGATGCTAAAGCTGAAACTCCAGTACTTTGGCCACATCATGCGAAGAGTTGACTCATTGGAAAAGACTCTGATGCTGGGAGGGATTAGGGACAGGTGGAGAAGGGGACGACAGAGGCTGAGATGGCTGGATGGCATCACTGACTCAATGGACGTGAGTCTGAGTGAACTCCGGGAGTTGGTGATGGACAGGGAGGCCTGGTGTGCTGCGATTCATGGGGTCGCAAAGAGTCAGACACGACTGAGCGACTGAACTGAACAGAAATGAACTGAATCTTATTTCTCTTTCTTTCTTTTTCTATTCTTTTCTTTCTTAGTGGTAGGTCTAAAGGTGCTTACTCTGGAAATTCTGATAACATTAATTTTCAGTACAATATAACCAACTATTATTAGCAAATAATAAATATTTGCTAATGATAACATTTTAAAGTACTTTCTCTAGTGAGAAAATTAGTACTCCCAGTGCTAGGGAACTACTTTCTGCATACATTTCCACAGTTGTTTATTTGTTTAATCTCTTTGACAAGTTGTAGTTCCCTGTTAATGGGATATAAGCACTTAATGGAGATATAACCAGATTCAGTTCAGTTCAGCCGCTCAGTCGTGTCCGACTCTTTGCGACCCCATGAATCACAGCACGCCAGGCCTCCCTGTCCATCTCCAACTCCCGGAGTTCACTCAGACTCACATCCATCGAGTCAGTGATGCCATCCAGCCATCTCATCCTCTGTCGTCCCCTTCTCCTCCTGCCCCCAATCCCTCCCAGCATCAGAGTCTTTTCCAATGAGTCAACTCTTTGCATGAGGTGGCCAAAGTACTGGAGTTTCAGCTTTAGCATTGTTCCTTCCAAAGAAATCCCAGGGCTGATCTCCTTCAGAATGGACTGGTTGGATCTCCTTGCAGTCCAAGGGACTCTCAAGAGTCTTCTCCAACACCACAGTTCAAAAGCATCAATTCTTAGGCGCTCAGCTTTCTTCACAGCCCAACTCTCACATCCATACATGACCACAGGAAAAACCATAGACTTGACTAGACTTTACTTTGTTGGCAAAGTAATGTCTCTGCTTTTGAATATGCTATCTAGGTTGGTCATAACTTTTCTTCCAAGGAGTAAGAACTTTTTAATTTTATGCCTGAATCAAATTCTTATTATCCAATGTTATCTAGGGAGCTTCATAGAAATGCTATTCCTGGCTCTGAAGTCTCAGAACCTCAGCAATTCCATCCACAAATGGTCACCTACTCCAACTCGTTTATTTCACTTATGTTTTCCTTTTCAAAGGGACTACAGGCTTAAATTCATTTATAAACACTTAATCAGCTTCTTTGCAGGGGAAAATCCTCTTTTAAATATACCTGATGGACTTAAAATGGAGTTCCTGCATGAGTCTGATTTTTTTTTTTTTTTAAGAGAAACTCATGAAATATATTTGTTTGGAAAGATCACTGCAGGCAAACAAGTATTTTTGCTTCATGGAAACATCTTGAACTACTTTCCTATGCTTTTGGGTCACGAAAACTCTAACCATATTTCGTCTAACACTCATACTTCAACTTTGAAACCCATGTGAATAGCCAGGGAAAGGCAATCTGTATGTTTCTAATTAATTTACACTTAACTCATCAAAATGTTGTTTTCTAAGAACCATTTGATGTGTAAGACCTCTTATGAGCTTTTCAAATATGGCTTCTAAGCATTTTTCCTTTGAACCAGAAAGTCACTTTTTTTTTTTTTTAAACCCCTGAAGCAAATGGAATTCAAGTCTCAAAAGGCTTAGTTTGGTTCAACAAAATGTCAGACTCACACAATCTGACATAACATGTTCTCTTGCTTAAATGGCTTAACTCATGCAGTAGGCGCTAGGTATTACAGGGCATGTTGTATTATTAGGCAAAGATTCACTTACAATGGCCAGAGTGTTAAAGACATTTTTGTTTATTTAACAGTTCCCTCAGATAAAATAACATTCAACACACTCATGTGAATGGGCATAGGTACTGCTGCAGGAATATGCAGAGGAATTAAACATTTTTATCTGAAAAGTTCAGACTGGTCTTTACAGCTTGTGTTTCAGGTATTATCTCCCTTCTTTTTCCCCTAAATTCAATGTCGTACACAGGAGGCTCATAGATTGGCACCATCCAGGATTACTTCTCTCACCTTTTATATCAGGATCCTAACAACAGTGATGACTACAGTAAAATACAGTGACAGATTCAGAGCACAGCACTTGACAACTGTCGCAGGTGTGTTGTATTTCATTATGTTTGCATAGTCCAAGTGCTTGAATATTATATTTTCATCTAAATTCCTTCCTTGATATTAGTCTTAGAAGTACATTTTGGCTTTCTATCTAATCGTCACTTAGTTTGAAATAGCCACATTGATTTTCAAATCCGTTGTGTCATAATTGCCTAACTTTTCACCTGTTCATTGTAACAAAATTTTATTTAGAGACCTCCTGTCAACCTACATATTATAGAAACAGACTCTTAGAATGTCTTTTAACTATTTTCTCTAACACTGAAGAATTCTCAGATACGCCCTTGTGATTTCTTCTACTGTTTATACCCAAATTTCTCCCTCAATTCAGGCACACACTGATTCGTCATCCCTTTCTAACTTCTGGTTAATGATTACTTATTTAGAATTTTTAGCTCTGGCAGGACAATTTTAAGTTTACAGATAAGTATTCATAGAGGATTTTGCATTATCACCACTGAATTTCTTGGGTAGTTATATACTCTTA
>NW_011494807.1:6243278-6251685 GCF_000754665.1 Bison bison bison | reverse complement strand
ATATACTCTTAATGGTACTATAAGCCAAGTAATTGATTCTGTTGACTACCTATAAACCACATGAATTTCTATTGCCAGGAAGCTTTCTTTTAGTTTTCTTCCAGAAGTATTTTGGTTGGAAATAACATGAAAACCAAGGTAGTCTGAACTTAATACAAAGACAAATCCAAATCTTATAGACTTCAAAATGCTTTGGAATAGACCCTGGTATGGTATAACTTCTGAAAGTTTTCAGTACACTAGTTATAACAGAACCTATTTCATAGGCTAAATTCTAAAATATTTCATAAAAGTAATATCTCTGATTTCAGTATGTACACAGATACTTTAAAATGAAAAATCCACTGAGTCCATGATTATCATTTTCCTTGAAGTGTTGGATGTTTGTTACATCCATATATTTCTCTGTGGGTCAGACTTTGGGCAATATGTGTGCCCTGACTTCTCGAGTTTATAATTGGATTATAACCCATCCTCCAGAATCCCTACAAAGGGCTATCAAATCATATTTTTTAATTTTGTCTTTTAGTGTTCATAGCTAGGCTTCTAAAATGAAGTTTAAAAAGTTATTGCAAAACCCCTCAAAATAAATCTACTTCTTTAAGGGTGACCTTAATATATCTCTCAGTGAAAGAGCTCATTCTGAGAGAGGACTTTTAAAGACATTATGACCACAGTCACCCTCACTCCTGCCACCCAGACTTTTATCTTTTGTTTTTCGGCAGCATCAACAGTGTAAGAAGAAGTGACTCTGGAAGTTTTTGTCACAGTCAGAAGGACCTTTCAAAAAAGCAGTACATGTATGTTTTGTAATCCTTATTCTCTGATAAGTCATAACGAACAGCTAAAACATACTTTCCACTGGTAGCAAATTGCTATTGGGAACCACTCTAGTTCACTTGTAGTTAAAAACATAACTGTTAGGATCAGTTCTCACATAGGCTAAAAATCAAATTATTGTCAAAGGACAAGGAAGTTATTACTAAGTGATTACCTTTCAGTAGATCCAGTGTGATTGCAACTAGAATTCAGATGAATAGGATCTTTGGGCAGTGGGGAGTGAGAAAGAGAGAGAGGGGAAGAAGGAGAGAGGGGAAAAAAGACGAAGGGAAGAAAGAGGAGGGCAGGAGAAGGCAGGAAACAGGGAAAAGGAAACTTCGCAGCTGCTTGATAATGAAGAGAAAACATTATTTTTAGCTTTCAAAATGCTTTCATAGATGTCTACCTATTTATTTGTTGTGGTTATGTCTAAATAGGGTGAGAAAACTACCAAAATAAGATTTAAATCATTCATCCCTGATACAAACATCAATGGATTCTTGTCTCTCAGTGACTACATTTAAACATACCAGAAATTGAATTATTTACTATGAGATTAGAATCCCTTTCAACTGGTTAGCAGTCTTGCTTGTTAATAGAAATAATTAATCCAGACCAGAATTCAACATGCTAATTTTGCTGTAGGAAGTATAAGTACGATTTCTCAGGAACAAAACAATCATACAAACCAATCTGAATGATCTGTGATCTGTATTTGCCAAATGTAGATTTAGTGTAACAGGTATCAGGCTTCTGCTATGTTGTCCTTTCTTTGAACTCAAGGGTGGACTGGGGGAATAATATTGGAACCACATGCTTTTCAGGTTAGCAGCGTTTTTCAGAAGACATAGTAGGGTCTACGTGATTTTTATCAGGTTGCAAGACAATTGTCCTATTGTGAAGAACCATTCATCTGTGTCAGTGGGTTTATGCTGAAAAACCCTCTCAAGATATTCATTTGTCATTATTTAGGTGTAATATCTCAAAACACAATTATGCTAAAGTTGACTGTACAGTGGAAATGTTTTCAAATACAGGTAGATTGCTAAACTTTCAGAACATAATGCTTTTCACTGTTTTAATGGAAAAGGACAGTATTTTAAATATTCTGGTGTTTGTTTTTACCAGGAGAAAACTACTCTAAAAGTGAGAGGGCAGTGTGATGTCTAAAATTGAAAGGGTAAATTGCTGCTCTATCACATAAGTGGCTTTTTAGGTTAGAAGTGAAAAATATTTTTAATTTAAAAGTGAATTTGGAGGTCTGAGCATGCTCACTGTACATCACTTTAAAATTATTAAAGTAGTTTGATTTAATAGAGTGAATCTTCTCAGGCTAAGGAGTACTTCACTTTGCACTGCATAAGCTCAGATGTTAGAACCTGATCACTTCGCAGCTGAAGAGCTTATAAAAAAATGTGAAGTACTCTAATAATTTTAAATTACTCTGTATTGCACATTTTCAGGTCTCTGATCACCTCCAAATTCAAGTGCTTATAAAACTACTCCCATAATTTTAAATTGCTACGTGCACAGTGATTTAAAATTGTGAGAGTGCTTCAAAGTTTTTTAATAAGTGCTTTAATTTAGAAGTGAGTTGAGCAATACTTCAGTATAACTTCAAGAAATTATTAAACTGATATAAAAATTTATCCTCTGGAACGAAAATTACGTTATGTATAAAGGGTGAGGCTCCAAATGAATATATATGAGGATGAAGGTATCAAATGCTCAGGAACAATCAGTAAACGAAATGAGATAATCAGGTCCTGGGTGGGGGTTTGTTTGGTTAATTTTTCTCATTGCTTGCTTGAGGCTATAGCTCTTGAAAATCTAACAGATATTTCAACTCCTTTAAGGTGAAAAATTGCATATAGAGGACTTCTCAGTTTTTCCAAAAATACCAGGAAGTTTCTCCTGAAATTAAGGGAAAATAGTATTGTTAGATGAAAGGAGGGTATCTTAGAAAAAGGGGGAACTGAAGAGAGATAAAACAAGGAAGAGAAAGGAAGGGAAGAATGGAAAGGGGACTGGTGGGAGACAGTTTGTTGTTGAAGAAGTATTTTACCACTTGCCAGTAAGGTAGCTTCTGGACATTCCTGATTCCTTAATTTCTCATTTTTCAAAGGTAAACATGGCATGTTTTAAATTCTACTCATGGATGAAAGAAACTGCTTTCATTAAGAACAGAATTTCTTTCTTAAACCAATGTTTCTGTTCACCCTAGATACACATGGAGATTTTGTTTTCTATAACCATACATCATTATTATTACAATGCACCATGTGATTTGACTTTGAAGAGGCTACCATCCTACACAGATCTACATATTTGGGGGGTAAAATAGTATGATATGTGCCAGCTGCCAACAACTTGTTTTCCATATCTTCTCCAGCTATATTTGCTATATTGGCTATATTCTTCAGGGCCACATGGAGGTACGTTTTGACTGAGTCACTTGGTTTATCTGACTGCACTACTCAGTATACCTGAAATATAAAACAGTTTCACAGGAACACAAGGCCTTGTGTGTATTTAACTAGAATTTTACAGTGCCCGTGATTAATAACACTAAATTGAAATACGTAAAAGATGAGGATGTTCTTTTGTCAAATTGTTGAAGCTTTGCCACTTACAATATACTGTGATTTTTCTTGTACATTTCTAAATTTAATGAAGCCCTTACAGCTTTACTTCTAAGCAAAAAGTATTTACAATTTACTAAGCTAGAGATGAAATAAAGGTAAATTGACTGCATATTTCAGCAGTTCATGATTGAGGACAGGAAATTATAATATATATATATCATTGAGTTCTAAAGTATAATACATGGGTGAATGTTATTTCTCACATTGCTATAAATATTACTGTGCATCAAAACACTTGAAATAGTTTTCCTCATCTTTGTTTTTTGACTTATGCAAATATTCTTAAAAATAACTATTTTCCTATATTTTTTAAAGATAGAAGTTTAATCTTTGTACTACTGGGAAATAACACTTTCTGAAATGTAATACTATATACGTATACAAAGTCAAGGTCAGTAAGGATGTAGGTAAGATCTTACAAAGAGGGTGAACTATTTTAGAACAATTTGTCATGTGTCCTGTGTCACCACTTTCTAGAACTTTTTTAGCACTGCTAACACAAATTACATTCTGTGTCCCCAATAGAACACTCATTAGTGGCCTGGAAATATGGACTACTCTGATGTTGCGGCTTCAGAGAAAGGAGTTGTCTGGTTCCAAGAAAGTCATTGGTTTTCTTTCACTGCCAGAGCCTTGATAATTCATTGTAGAATTCTCTCATTGTTTTCTCCCTGACATAATTGGTTTCAGCTTCTCAAATCTCCATAGACACTCATTTGAAAAAACTCTCCACAATGGTTTGTTCTTACTGGGAACCAGAGGCAGTGGGGAGGGAAGGACAGAAGGATTTTCTTGCTTTTTTCTGAGTCAGTTCTGGGCAGTGAATAAGATGTGCTTTTCTTCTTACCGTTGTCAATGAAAGACTGTCCCTTTAACTGCACAGCTTATTCATCATATGCATTGCCTTAAGATATTGCCCCAAAGATCAATATCCTGATTTCCTTTCCATCTGCCTAGACCAAGATAATTAGGCTCTTTACTTTGTTTTGTGTATAATGAAGGAGGCAACTAGTGCTCATAGGGAAAAAAGGCGATCTCCCTGTGGTAAATGTATTGACATTTACAGACACCGGCAGAGCACAACATGGGGAGAGTAATGAGAAATTTGACTGCTGTCCTCTCTTTCTCTGCTTCCTGTTTTTAGAGCTGCTGCATCCCACAGTGAATTACTAGCTACAAAGAGAAGGGACTGCTTAGGGACTGACAATTGAGAGCATTTACAATTAGCTGAATTGATTAACCTTTACAAATGCTGTTACTTTATGAGGTGTTTTTCTCAGCCCTGGTTGAACAGTATGCGTTATTGATTCAACATACTCCTTTACGGAAGCCCTGATTTGTCTGTGACTGCACCAGTCATAATGCCTACCTTGGTAATCGTTTCTGCATGTTCTTGGGAAAATTTGACACGAAAGACTGATTGGCATTATGTAAATGGAGTCTACATCTCTCTCTCAGAAGGCTGTACAGCCAATGGAATCCAGGGCACAGATCTGCCTCCCTGCATCCCCATTGTCAGGTTCATAGACACAAGGTGCCAGCCTCTGTGCCAGCCTCTCACTGCTGCCCGGTTGACAGCCTGACTCCCAGTAAGTGGCCTACGGGAGGAAAAGGGCCCCGGCACTCCTCTGAGGTTTCCAACTCCCCTATATTCCCTTGTTTTTAGTTAGGTTTCCTGAAATAATTTGGATTGGGCATGTGTGTTTAGTGTGTGGGTATAAGGAAAAGGCGAGGCAGGAAATTATCCAAAACATTGAAATATATTTAGCTTAATTTTTTTTAAGATTGTAGACTGACTTTGAGTGCCACTTTGGTTGGTGATTCCAAAATCTATGATGGAGGCATTTTCTTTTAATGAGTTTCACTCAAAGAAGTTTGGTGCTTAGAAATAATAATATCTAGAAATGGCTGCTTTCTATGCCTCATGCCCCAAAGAACTATATGAAAACAAAAATAAATACTATTTGCTTTTTCCTCCCTTCTTTCTTCCCTCTCTCCCCACTTTTTTCCTTTTATCCTTCTTTTCTTTTTCATTTCAAGGTGCACATTTTTGTGATCATAAAGATGAAAGGACTAAAAGCTTGAAATATGTACTGCAGAGTAGATCCATCAGCTATTCCATCAGTATTCCTAAAATTTATCCTGCACCAATACCAGTTATATGATTTGCCGGTACAGTGCAAAATGAAGATACAGGACTCCTTGTTTATAAATCATTAAAAATTTCTAAACAGTAACTGCAGAGCCTTAAACCCAACTAAGCTCTCTGAGTACAAGGCTTATGTAACTGCACAGGTCACATCCCAAGGAAGTAGGCTCCGCCCTCATCTTAGACACTGGTATTTGTGAAAAGATGGAGGGAGGCATGGGCCTGGGATGGTGGGACTTGTTTTCTTTCCAAACCTGAATTTAAACTTCCCTATTGTGAGACTGGTTTATTCCAGATCACGCTGAATTGCATTTACTTTTTTACCATGTGAACTGCTGCTTAGTTGGGTCTGAACTGAGAGCGCCACCCTTATGCCCATCTTCTGCATAGCGGATCCCAGCAACAGGAAGCACTTTAATTCATGCCAGAATTCTGAGATTGGAGCGTTTGTCGCTTTGTGCATCCAGTAAAGGCTGAAAAGTTTGTTTGGTTTTGTGTGATTAAACTGAGTATTTGGATTATGCATATGCAAATGTTCTAATGTAATACATATACATATTCAAGTGCACAGGATTTTTTT
The DNA here is from genome assembly GCF_000754665.1 of Bison bison bison. Taxonomy (NCBI): domain Eukaryota; kingdom Metazoa; phylum Chordata; class Mammalia; order Artiodactyla; family Bovidae; genus Bison; species Bison bison. The sequence continues at coordinate 6,245,492 of NW_011494807.1, read as the reverse complement.
TCATACATGTATGTGTATAACAGAACTGAGTTTATGGCATTCCAAGACACAGATGAACAATGATGGAAAACAGCCATTTTTTTTAAATGAAGAATTGATGCATTTTTAAAGGAAAAAAATCAGGAAGCTGCTCTAACAAAGTCTGCAGCATTCACAGCATGATAAACAAATTAGAAAACAGCAGATGCAGCACAAATTAAGATGTATTTAGCACAGCAGCCCATCAGATGTGTGAAAGTCTTTTGTAACTCAGCTCTGCAAGGTTGATGTATTGCACTTTAGACAACTGATAATGAACCCTCCTAGCAATTAGAAGTGGAAATACTGAGGAGTCAAAATTGTGCAGTTCCCACTGGGCCAAAAAAGCAAAAACAAAAAAAAAACAAAAAAAAACCCTGTGTGAAATTTACTTCTTTATGTGCTTGCAAAACAAAGAGAATGTTTCAATTTATATACTGGTGTGTTTGAATTTCTCTTGCCTTTTAAAAATTCCTACTTCATTTTAATTACCATCGGATTCTAAAGTGTCATTAAATAAGTATGAATTCTGTTGCAGTTACACACGTTTTATGGCCAATACAATGTCTTTCCTTTATGGGATGCATTATTTAGTAATCTTACATTAAGACAATAACTTCAATCATTGTGCCTTCAAATGGCAATAAGCATGGTAATGGCTTTGCTGAGCTGTTGCCTGACTTTTATATCATTGTGTTTTCCCTTTAATATTAGAGCCTTGTTTTTATTTCTAGGCAGAGTGTGTTTCCCCCAATTTCTATTTTCTGAGAGTGGGGATACTTTTGCCACAGGGAACAATGCATCAAAGTCCACTTAATAGGAAGCATTCTATCCCAATCCAGTGCGAAGGGTAAATATGCACTGCTAATATTTGCATTTTTCCCCCATCATTATTTGATTTAAGCAAGCATATCTTTTCCTTCTAGGAGGAAGAGGTGCCTTGTAGTCACTCTTAGCTCCAGCAACAGATAGTCTAGCATTTTGTCAAGTATAAATTTTGACAACTTTAACTTGAAGTAACTCACTGGAGAATAAGCCAAACAACACAAAAGTGGAAAAACAGTAGCAAATAAGAGGAAACCTAACTGGTATATTCTGCCTAGGAAAAAGAGGTCTGATAGGTGATTTAAAACCCAACACTCTTATGTGAATAATTGCAGATGATTCTGATGTTCATAATTTTAGCTATGTTAGCATCACATTTCAGAGAAGGCGATGGCGCCCCACTCCAGTACTCTTGCCTGGAAAATCCCATGGACGGAGGAGCCTGGTGGGCTGCAGTCCATGGGGTCGCTAAGAGTCGGACACGACTGAGTGACTTCACTTTTCTCTTTCATGCATTGGAGAAGGAAATGGCAACCCACTCCAGTGTTCTTGCCTGGAGAATCCTAGGGATGGGGGAGCCTGGTGGGCTGCTGTCTATGGGGTCACACAGAGTTGGACACAACTGAAGCAACTTAGCAGCAGCAACATCACAGTTACGATTTCCTTTTGAGTCTGTCTGCAGCTGTATGTTGTTGAAATCTAACCTTAATCTCTGACCTCCAAAGAGCAACCTCCCAGGGTTAATTCTAAATTGAATTTAGATGAGTGTAAGGTGGGTCAAAATATACATTTCTGTAATATAAATACAAATGTCAAAGTGCATATGTCCTGATGGGTCACATTGTGAACACAAAGGATAGAATTTATTTATAACGTGGAAGCCTTTCTGTGCTTCCCAGAGAGGGGTCCAAATGTCATAATTTACAGGGAAACGTTCACAGCGTCCAGAGGCCCTTTTGTCCTGTAGATAAAGGAGGAGGACGTCATCACAGTCCTTCCAGCAGGAATCCACTTGGGTGGCACCAATCTTGACTTCAAAATGGAACAGTTCATCTATGAAAAACAAAGGTGATGGCCTCTACATCACAAAGCCTCAGAGCACCTGGGAGAAGCTTCTGCTACAGGTTTGTGCCACTTTGCTGTTAAAGACCTGGGGTTATCATGTCATACCCTCCAGGAATTTGGCCAGCAAGCTGTGCAGAAGTTTTTGCTGCTTCTGGAGCTCCTCCTATTCTGGCCGCTCCACCTTCAAAATCTTCATTAACCAAATCTAGGCAGCCACCCAGCAGCCCCAACCAACTTCCTGTTGTTAGTGCCCCCAGGGCCAATCACCAGCCTTTCATAGTTTACCTTAACTTGCCTACCTATTTT
>NW_011494807.1:6223638-6243178 GCF_000754665.1 Bison bison bison | reverse complement strand
AAGCAGACTGTCCTCTGCCTGAGCAGGAGCAGGGAGCTCCCTCCGCGGGTCTGATGTGCAGGGGGCTGGCAGGAAAGCGCTGCACCTACATGGCTCCGACTCCAGTGAGTTCCTGCACGAGGTCACACCTGAGGAGACCCTGAAGAGATGGCAAAGGATGAGCAGGCCACTCCTGAAAAGATGTTGACCCTGGAGGAATTTCAGGGCGGGTAAATTTCAGCTCTAAAATTTACGGCTCCTCAACCGTGGTGGCAGACGGGTCTGGTGGGCACAGGTGCCCTTGGAGCATGTTCATCAGTTCCTGCTGAAGAGGAGCCCAGGCCGCCTCCCAGAGGACTGCGCTGCAGCTCCCAGCTCGGGCCACTGAATAGGTAGGAATGACCACTGAGTGGTCACAAACAGAAAAGGAAGCAGAGAGCTTTAGAAATCAGCTGATAGGGTCCAGAGGTCATGAACTAGCAGGGTGGAGAACGGAATATGCCTGTAGCTGTTATATTGATTTTTTATTTTTCCATTTTTAAAATTTAAGTCAACAATTTTTAAATCATCAAATTTTCATTTGTATAGAAGTCATTTGGCAGAGTTCTCTTTTCTCCATTTCCACCTTAGTTGGTATTTGCACAGAGAACAATGTTGGGATTAGTACCCAAATCTGTAAGAGTAGTGTGCTGACTGAAAGAGACCTCAGGCTGCAGATTTCAGCAGCCTGGGTCCTGGACTTGCCATTTATCTTTTGTGTGAACTTGACTCATCTTAAAAGAGGAGGGTTATTTCAGCAAAACCTGGCTTCTCCTGAGCCAGACACATGGACCCCTGAATGGCTTCCATCCCACCCAACCTCCCACTGCTCATTCTTAAAACTGCTGAAGACAATAGTGTTATAAAGCTTCACTGAGGGAGAAACGTTTGCTCACAGTTGCTGAAAGCATTTTCAGAGTCAATATTCAATCATATTTGAGCTTCAGAAAGTTGCTTGTATCAGATAGTGGTGGTGGGCCAGTTAGAGAGAAAGGTAATCTGAACACAGCAACGAGGTGGTATATTTTCAGCGACCTTTCCCAGTTTGCATCTTCCCCTCCAGTAGTGCTCATATCTGTAATAGTCCAAAGTTCTTTGATCACCCAGAACTCACAACTGCGTCTTCTTGAGTGAAGCCCTAGTCCCTAAACCAGTACAGCGGTTTACAAGTAGCTGTTAAGGCAAACAGTGACAGAAAATCATGCCCCTCTCCTCTTTTTACATTGTAATCGGGGAAATTCACAATCAAAATTCACAAGCACGTTATTGTCATTAAGGGGAGAATTACAAACATCAAACAGTTGATTAGGGGGCAGGGTCAGCAGTGTTTCCCACAATCAGCAAAAGGCTGATGAAAAGGGTGAGACTGTAGGGTAGCACGGAACACTGGACTGTTAATAACCTCCAAAAATTATCTTCTCAGTCCTCACAGGTGCAGTCTTCTGGAATGGGAATTTTTTCATAGAAAAACTCTATGTTTCTTCTTTGATTGTGCATGCATAGTACCAGCATTTTTATTATTAATAAATGTTTTGACCTCTTTTGGAAAATTTTCTACCTGAATTTTGGCCATGAAGGAGAAGGCAATTGTTGAGTTTATTATAATGACAGGCTGTAATGTACTGAGACTCATGTGTTGAATGTTAGAAAAGAAAGCCAGTGTTGATGCCAAAACTAAGCCTCTGTATACCAATACCAAATTGAATTTCAGAGACAATATAACTGAAGCAGAAAAGACTAGTTTTATTGCTTTTCCAAGCAAAGCGGGGCACAGCAGGCTAACACCCTCAGAACTGTGTATCCTGACCTGGAAAGGGTAATGAGGGGTTTATAGTAATATTCCAAGAGGATTTGGTCAGCTTGTGGACATTTTTCTGATTGATTGATGATGAGGTAATTGGGAGTTAGCATCATCAACCTTCTGGTTCTGACAGGTGTGGAGTTTATGTATTTGTGAGCATACAGTTAACTTCTTCCACCTGATGGGGGTTTCAGTGTCTGCAAAACAGTTCAAAGATGTTGTTATGTATATCCCTTGAGGGGGAACCAGGACTCTGCCCCAAAGCTACACTCTTGTTTCTTGTTCTTTCCAAGTTTCCTCATCCTCTTCCTTCCTTTATGAGTAACTGTTTGAACCTGCCCATTGGCACTCAGGGAAGGTCAGGGGGCTTAAAAGAAGTCTATTTCCTACAGACATGAAACAGGGGACATAGAAAAGTTTTTATGCCTGCGCCCCACAGGGTCCTGCTTGGCTTCATGATGATGACAGGGCAGTAGTTACTATTAAACACTGGAAAAGAAACTACGGCTGGTTGTGTGGTCTAGGAGCACATTTTTTAGAGTAAATTTCTGTAAGATAGGGCTTCTCTGGTGGCTCAGATGGCAAAGAGTCTGCCTGCAGTGTGGGAGACCTGAGTCTGATCCCTGGGTTGGGAAGATTCCCTGGAGAAGGGACCGGTTACGTAGTCCAGCATTCTGGCCTAGAGAATTCCATGGACAGAGGAGCCTGGCAGGCTATATAGTTCATGGGGTTGCAAAGATTCGGACTGACTGAGCCACTTTTCTTTTCTATAAGATAAGCAAAATTTGCTCTGTTAAAAGCTAGTTATGATCAGAATCTTATTTAACAGTAAAACTATAGTATTTGACCTTCATTTTAATGTTGTATAATATTGGTAGTTATTAATGTTATCATTTGATATGATAGCTTTAAAATTAGACCAGATAGCCCGCCAGCATATTCATCACCTTTAACAAGGAAATGAAGTGGATTCTCTGGGCAAACACGGCACATTCTTAGACCCCTAATCCAATTGCTTTGTTATTGTTTTGCTGAATTTTAGGTGTTTCCTTTCCACCCTCAACTCTCCTTTGACTTGTCTACCAGTATGTAATGTCCAAGTGGCTCAGATGGTAAAGAATCCTCCTGCAATGCAGGAGACCAGGGTTCAATCCCTGCATCTGAAGGATCCACTGGGGAAGGGAATGGCTACCCATTCCAGTTTTCTTGCCTGGAGAATCCTATAGACAGAGGAGTCTGCAGGCTATAGTCCGTGGGGTTGCAAAGAGTCAGACACAACTGAGTGACTAACACTCCCACTTCTTTCCCCATGTGTAATGTCCAATAAAAGAAAACATAAAATATGGTTGCATTTTATTTAAGGAAAAAGACCCTCTGGACATGAAATGTTTTCCAGGTAAAGGCCAAATATTATTGTTTCTCTGTTGAACTAGATTGTTTTCTGTTTCATGCTCAGTTCATTCTGTGCTTTTATCTTTCAGTGTTTTCTTTGACTTCTCAGCTAACACAAACTTTTGATATGTATTGTATAAATATAAAAGTGCATTTCTAAGTTGAATAGACAAACTGATAATCAAACAATCGGATTGATAGAGCAGACCTGCCGGTGACAGTGCTGTAGCATGTCGGCCCTTAGAATGGGTAGGTTAATTAAATATGAGGATTTAGAACTTTATTTAGCCTTTTTGCATTATGTCCATTTAAAAAAAATTATTTTTTTGCATGTCTAAAGATGGATCCATTATAATAATAATTTCTAACATTTGTGTACATTTTTAAAGTTTATAACATTTTTACATAAATTATTTCTTTTAGTCATCATCACAGTTTTATAATTTGAATATTATTGTCCTCATTTTGTAGATGAAAATCTGAGACTCAGGAATATTATTTTATTAACATCAAATATCCAATAACTGATGAATCTAATACTTGAACATTGTCTTCTAACTCCTAGGTTGTCACACTGGGAGACTAATTTCTTGTAGTTCTTTCCATTACATGTCGGTTAATGCTATTTTTATTCTGTTGAAACCTTGGTTTTCTTACATTTTCTTCTGAAGAGAATCCTGAAATATTGAGTGTTCTTTTATTTTCCCCATTCTTCTCTTCCAAAATCACTCTTTCCCTGCTCAGCAAAGGAAGCATAATCTCCGTCTATCCTGAATCTTGTTGTTCAGTTGCTAAGTTGTGTCTGATTCCTCGTGACCCCAGGAACTGCAGCACGCCAGGCTTCCCTATCCTTCACTATCTTCCAGAGTTTGCTCAAACTCATATTCATTGAGTCAGTGATGCCATTCAACTGTCTCATCCTCTGTCGTTCCTTCTCCTATTGCCCTCAGTCTTTCCCAGCACCAGTCTTTTCCAATGAGTTGACTTTTCGCATCAGGTGCCAAAATATTGGAGCTTCAGCATCAGTCCTTTCAGAAGATTCAGTAAATATCAGTGAATATTCAGGGTTGATTTCCTTTAGGATTGACTAGGTTGATCTCCTTGCCGTCCAAGGGACTCTGAGGAGTCTTCTCCAGTACCACAGATCAAAAACATCAATTCTTTGGCATTCAATCTTCATGGTCCAACTCTCACATCGTACATGACTACTGGAAAAACATAGCTTTGACTCTATGGACCTTTGTCAGCAAAGTGATGTCTCTGCTTTTTAATATGCTGTCTAGGTTTGTCATAGCTTTTCTTCCAAGGAGCAAGCATCTTTTAATTTTGTGGCTGCAGTCACTATCAGCAGTGATTTTGAAGCCCAAGAAAATAAAATCTGTAACTGTCTCCAATTTTCCCCCGTCTATTTGCCATGAAGTGATGGGACTGGATGACATGATCTTAGTTCTTTGGATGTTGAGTTTTAAGCCAGCTTTTTCACTCTCCTTTTCACATTCATAAAAGCTCTTTGGTTCCTCTTCACTTTCTGTCATTGGCTTGGTGGTTTAGTTGCTAAGTTGTGTCCGACTCTTGCAACCCCATGGACTTTAGCCTGCCAGGCTCCTCTGTCCATGGGATTCTTCAGGCAAGAATACTGGAGTGGATTACCATTAGGGTGGTATTATCTGTATATATGAGATTGTTGTATTTCTCCTGATAATCTTTATTCCAGCTTGAGTTGGATCCAGCCTGACATTCTGCATTTGTACTCTGCATAGAAGTTAAATTGGAGAAGGCAACGGCACCCCACTCCAGTACTCTTGCCTGGAAAATCCCATGGACGGAGGAGCCTGGTGGGCTACAGTCCATGGGGTTGCTAAGAGTCGGACACGACTGAGCTACTTCACTTTCACTTTTCACTTTCATGCATTGGAGAAGGAAATGGCAACTCACTCCAGTGTTCTTGCCTTGAGAATCCCAGGGACAGGGGAGCCTGATGGGCTGCCGTCTGTGGGGTCGCACAGAGTCGGATACGACTGAAGTGACTTAGCAGTAGAAGTTAAATATGCAGAGTGACAATATACAGCCTTGAGGTACTCCTTTTTCTATTTTGAACCAGTCCATTGTTTCATGTCCAGTTCTAAATGTTGCTTCTTGTCCTGCATACAGGTTTCTCAGGAGGCTGGTGGTCAGGTGTTCCCATCTCTTTAAGAATTTTTCACAGTTTGTTGTGATCCACATAGTCAAAGCCTTTATCATAGTCAATGAAGCAGAAATACATTTTTTTTTCCTGGAATTTTCTTGCTTTTTCTGTGATCCAATGGATGTTGGTAATTTGATCTCTGGTTCCTCTGCCTTTTCTAAATCTAACATGTATATCTGGAAGTTCTCAGTTCACATATTGCTGAAACATAGCTTGAAGGATTTTGAGCATTACCATGTCAGTGTATGAAATAAGCACAATTGTATGGTAGTCTGAACATTCTTGGAATTGTCTTTCTTTGAAATTGGAAAGAAAACTGACCTTTTCCAGTCCTGTGGTCACTGCTGAGTTTTTGAAATTTGCTGGCATATTGAGTGCTGCACTTTAACAGCGTCATCTTTTAGGATTTGAAGTAGCTCAACTGGAATTCCATCACCTCCACTAGATTTGTTCATAGTGATGCTTCCTAAGGCACACCTGACTTCACACTCCAGGGTGTCTGGCTCTAGGTGAGTGACACACCATCATGGTTATCTGGGTCATGAAGATCTTTTTTGTATAGTTCTTCTGTATATTCTTGGCATTTGTTTTTAATCTCTTAATCCCCATCCATCCTGAATCTTACTACTCTCTATTGCCATGGGGTGTAAGACTTCCACCAGCCTCTAACAGATACTTCATAAATGCATTCTTTTGAGAAAAATTTATAACAACAAGACAAGGAGATCCTTATGGACTATTGAAAGGATGGGACTTTATTTCATCCATATAATAAATTCAAGTCACAGAACTGATGCTGACTGTACACTTTCTGAGGAACCATGTGGAAAAACCAGAGAATTTTTTCATATTGAAATCTGGGATATTTATTTGTTGATATTTATCCTTTCCTGCTTGAAAGGTGGTGTTGAGGGTCTTAAAACCCATGAACTGCAGGCTGCTTGACCCAGGATTGAGCAAGCTCCCAGGGCAGTAAATGAGGCTTCCAGGTAGAGAATTTCAGAGAGATGGTACTTCAGGGGGAAGCTGTCTGTGTGCTGGAAACTGTCTGATGTTGCTGCAGGTAAACTTAGAAGTGGACTGAAGGAATGTGTAGTAATGTATGTGTGCACATGTGAGTGTGTATGTGTGTGTGTTCATTTAGATTCGAGTGAGATTTTGATGGATGACATTATGTATTGAAATAATATATTCAGAAATGCCAAGATTCTGCCTTGGCCAATTAACCCTCATCACAGAGTTTCCTAAAAGAGATATAAACATAAAGAAGAGTTGTAAACAAGGAGTGTAATGTTTCTTTATTATTAGATGAAAGTCTGTTACCCCAGTGCCGAGCTTTCTGGAAAATTGGGCTGCAATCATGACTTTGGCTTAAATGCTAAGTGGGGCCTCTCTCTTACCTTATATTAAAATCCTACTACTTCGTGGTTATAGGACTTGAAAGGATGATTATGGATAATTGAGGATGATTATGTACACACACACACACATATATATATAAATTTATTGCAAGGAGTAGGTTTACATGATTTGTAAGGGCTGCAATCATATGAACCTACTCCTTGCAATACATTTTTAATGTTGTGAACAGAAGGTGCTAGTGAAAGCCAAATAGTTACACTTGATTCTTCTTATACTCTCAGCCTATCCAGCCTTAAGTGTAGTTCTATTGGTGGTATGAATTGACTTGGTTAGACTGGTATTATTTCCTTTATGAAAACTAAGTTGTGGTGTACAATGCTGATACCAATTTTGACTTGTGTGTGTGTGTATTTTTTTCACCCCTCACTAGCAAGCAATAGTCAGACATTATCTACCTGGAAATAGTGTCCAATGTTACAGGTTAAGGATTCAGTCCTACAGGAGTGCCCTTCCCTACTACTTTAGATGCCAATATCAGGTTCAGGTTGCACCTGTGCTCTGACCAACCATCTATCAACTGGAGGCTCCAACAACTCCTACCTTGAGTTCAGTTTCTCTGCTGGAATGATTCACAGAAGTCAGAGAAGCATTTTACTTACCAGATAACTGGTTTACTATAACATGGTATAACTCAGGAATAGCCAGATAGAAGAGACTCATAAGGGGAAAGGACCAGGAGCTTCCATGATGTCTATGTGACACTCTTCCAGATTTTCACCAGGAAGCTATCCAAACCTCATCCTTTTGAGTTTTTATGAAGGCTTCATTTCATAGGCATGAGTGATGTAACTCATTGGCCATTCGTTATTGATTCAACTTCTAGACCCCTTTCCTCCTTGGAGGTCAGAGGAGGCAGAACTGAAAGTTCTAAACCTCAACTCACAGATTTGGTTTTCCTGGGAACCTGCCCCCATCCTTAGATGCATTTCAAAAGTCACTTTGTTAACACAGCAAATGATACTTTATTTCTGGTCATTGGGCTGCCGTCTATGGGGTCACACAGAGTCGGACACGACTGAAGCGACTTAGCAGCAGCAGCAGCAGGATATTCTAAGGGTTTTTGGAGGTTTGTGCCAGGAGCTTGGACTGGAATGAAGTACTGGAATTAATCCAATACACATTAATTGTTACAAATTACAGTATCACAGGTGGTTGGAAGAGTGTTTCCCTACTTGTATTCCCCAGAGCTCTATGTGTGTGTATTTTAAGCAGTTAGTCCAAAAAGCCAAACCTATTGGAAACTAGAGGTACAGCCAGTCCGTCTTCTTCACAGTAGGGTATCAGAAAGTCCTTCACTCTCCTATGTAATTGTTTCCTAAGGTAAATAGTTCTTATACAATACTGGGATGAGTGATGAGTTAGGAAGTTCTGGCTTGCAAAGAATATTTGCTGTTGTATGATAAAATCCCTAACAGCTCACATTAAGACATCCAATAAGTTAACTGCAAAATTACATTACATTTTGATTATTTTCTTTCTTTTTCATTCTGCTTTACACCTAACTGGGTTGTCTAAACTGCCATATCCAAACAGGTTATGTTGTTGTTCAGTCGCTAACTTGTGTCCAACTCTTTGTGACCCCATGGACTGCAGTATGCCAGGCTTTCCTGTCCTCCACTATCTCCCACTGTTTGCTCAAGTTCATGTCCATTGAATCAGTGATGGACTCAATGGATAGATAGACTATCTAACCATCTTACCCTCTGCTGCCCTCTTCTTTTGCCTTCAGTGTTTTCCAGCATCAGGGTCTTTTCCAATGAGTTGGCTCTTCATATCAGGTGGGCAAGGTACTAGAGGTTATACAAACAGGTTGTTTAACAAATAGGTTATACAATGAGCAATTCACAGTTCTGCATTCCTCATTAATTGCCATCAATTCAAAGAGGGTGCCAAATTTAAATGACTATATTTTCTATTAATAATTTTCCATAAAATATTAAAACCTACAAATTGTATCATTCATCTTGTAGAAATTAAGTGTTTAATATAGTTCATGTCTGAAAGTATTCCCCACCAACTTTTCTCTTCTGTGTAGTCCCAAATATGGAACACACACTCATGTGCCTGATTCAGGACTTAATTCCTTCTTTAGCAGCTATTTCCTGAGCTTTTCTCCCTCCACTGGATCTAGAGTAGATACTTCATGATCTCCAAAATTGGATTCATCCATCATTGAGTCCAAAGTTTCTAAATTTCCAAAATCTAGGAAGATACATACTATTGTATCACTAGCCTGACATTCCTAGAGTTTACAACACACATATCCTCAGCCATCATAGCAGTATGTCAGATAAAATATAATATTCTTAAAACTGAGTGTGTTCTGTATACCCTCATTGTAATTTCTAACCATAAGAAATGCATGAAATATGGAACTCTCTCATCAGGCATTAATGGAAAAACTGTTTCTCTGTTCCCAGGTATGTGTGTGTGTTGGGGAGGGGAGGGCTCATCCATAAATACTATCTCTGCTTTTCTCAGAAAATAGTATTGAAAACACATTTCTCTATTTGCAAAGCTCCACTTTGGAATCTTTCCTAAGGATCATTTCTACTCTTTAGTAGAAATGGTTAACCTTTTAAGAAATCCGCCCCCACTGCAAATTCTTGAAACTTCAATAAAAAAATAAGAGGAAAGACTAGGGAAAAAGGGCTCTGTGCCAAGAAGTGGTAGGACAATAAAAAAGAATTATAGTGCATGCAAGACTGACATAAGATAGTAATTACTAAAAAGAAAAAAATATGTTTTTAAATTAAAAACAAATGAATAAATAATCCATAAGTCAAAAAGAGAATCATAACGGAAGTAAAAAAATGCAAAAACCTGAATGACAATTAAATATATAAAACTTACAGGATATAAGTGGTATTTGAGAACAATTTATATTCTCAAGTGTTTATACTGGAAAAGAAGAAAGGATAAAAATTAATACGGTTTGTACATTAAAGATCAGGAAATAAAAATAATGTATTTAAGGAAAATATTATAGAAGAGACATAATGGACAAAAATCAAATGTCAATAAAATTGAAAATAAAGTTATAATAAAGAAGATCAAAAGACTGAATGTGACTTCTTGAAAAACCCATAAAATTTATAAATCTCTGACAGTGTTGATCACCTTAAGGGAAAAAAATGAATGAATAAATAGATGGAATAAAAAAAACTATACATTTGAATGAATAATAAAAATATAGAGAATTCTAGCAATTCTATTCCAAAATATTTGAAACAAAATACATATTTAATAAAACACTATAAAAATAACTACATCAATATTGACTCAAGAAATAGTAAGGATAAACCTATAACTATTCAAGAAATTTAATATGAAGGGCAAAATCTTATAAAAAATATAAAAGCAAGTTTTCTGGGGGCCTGCTGCCAAACATTCAAGAGATATGATTGCTGATATTACTGAAAAAAGCTTCTAGAGTACAGATACAGAAGAAAGTAAACTGTAACTCATGCTATTGGGCCGTGATCAAACCAGAAATACGTATTTGAGAAAATAGATGTTAGTTTTAATGATGAAAGTAGATGTAAATATCTGAAAAAGAGAAATAATCAAATTGGTGAAAGATTTGCATGCTAAAAATTAGAAAACTATCATGAAGGAAATTAAAAAGGACACAGATAAATGAAAAGACATCCTGTGTTTATGGATTAGAAGAATTATGATTGTTAAAATTTATACTACCCAATATGATCTCCAGATTCACGGTAAACTCTATTAAAATACCATAGGCATTCTTTACAAAAATAGGAAAACAATCCTAAAATTCAAATGGAGCTGCAAAATGTCCCACATAAGTCAAGGCAATCTTGGGCAAGAAGAACAAAACTGGAGGCATCCCACTTCCTGATTTCAAACTAAGCTAGAGTAATGAGGACAGTACGCCACTGACATAAAAACAAACATACAAATCAATGAAACAATAGAGAATAGAGAGCCCACAAGTTTATGATCAACTGACCTTTGACAACAATGCCACAATAGGTTCAAAATTTGGTGCTGGAAAAACTGGGTATCCATATGCAGAAGAATGACTTTGGATCCTATATCATACTGTATTAAAAATCAACTCAATGGGCTAAAGACTTAAACATGACACTGAAACTGTAAAACTCCTAGGAGAAAACATAGGGAAAAAGCTTCTTGACATTAATCTGGACAGTAATCTTTTTTAATATGATCACAAAAGCACAGGAAGCAAAAGTAAAAACAGACATAGGATATCACATTAAACTAAAAGCCTCTGAAGCAAACAAAAGTAGAAGAAACACCAGAGTGAAAAGGCAACCTGTGGAATGGGAGAAAATATTTTCAAATGATGAATCTTATAGAGGATTAATATCCAACATTTATAAGGAACTGAAGCAACTCAATAGAAAACCAAAAAACAAAAACCTCAATTAAAAAATAGACAAAAGATCTGCATACACATGTCTCAGAAGAAGACATACAAAAATCAACAGATATATGAAACAATAACATCACTACTTATCATGGGTGTGAAAATCAAAACTATAATAAGACATAATCTTGAATCTATTAGAGTAACTATTATCAAAAAGACCAAAGAGAACAAGTATGGATGAGGATTTGTAGGAAAAGGAATCCTGATACACTAATGGTGGGATTGTAAACTGGTATAACCATTAGAGAAAACAGTATAGAGATTCCTCAAAAAGTTAAAAATAGAACTACCATATGATCCAGCAATCCCACTTCTGGATATATATCCAGAGGAAATGAAAACAAAGCTCTCAAAAAGATTTCTGGACTCCCATATTCAAGGTAACATTATTTACAATAGCAAAGATGTGAAAAAACCTTTGATGGATGAATGGACCAAGAAAATGTGATACTACACATATACATACACACACATACACAATGGAATATTATTCACTAGAACAAAATTCTGCTGTTTGTGACAACATGCATGAACTTGGAGGACATTATCCTGGTGAAATAAGCAAGACACTGAATGTTAAGTAATGTGACCTCACTTATACATGGAATCATAGAAGTGCTTTCATAGAAACGCAGAGTAGGTTGTCAAGGGTTGAGGAGAAAGGAAAATGAGATGTTGACCAAAGGCTATAAAGTTTCAATTCTGTAAGATGTGTAAATTCTGGAGATGTAAAGTAGCATGTGAGTATAGGTAACAATACTGTATTTTATACTTGAAATTTTCTAAGAAGGTAGAGCCTAAGTATTTGTCCCCTCACCCACCGTGCACAAATGGTAACTCTGTGATGTGATGAATATATTAATTAGATTATGGTGACAATTTCACAATGTACACCTATGTCAAAAACATCAAGTTATATACCTTAAATACATACAGTTTCTATTTGTCAATTATATCTCATAAAACTGAAAAGAAAAAAATTCTGTATGTCATTTGGGTTATACTTCTCCAGGAAGTTCTTACCATATATATTATTACATAATTTAATATTATATCTTTGTACATGTTTACTCCCCTAATCTATGAGTGAACTCATTGTTGTGAGTAAATTACTACAGCATGTAGATTCTCAATAAATGTTTTGTTGAATTTGTGCATAAATGCTAGGGTAAATTTGTGATTGCCAGATATTATTTTTAAGGTTTCTTTACTGCATAAATTCCATAACCAAAACTTTATCATAAAAGCCCAGTAAGTTTATTCAGGTCTTCCATTTCATAGCTATTGAAATGAAAAAAGTATTTACCCCTTTGAGAATGAATAATTCGTTGTCCAACAAGTATAACGAATGAATGTTGTAATGAAAAGATAAGGGTTATATAACCAAGCACTTAATAAGAATTTGGGTATTAAAACTAAGGAGAAGGAGAATTAGGCATAGTCAGGAAGAAAGAAATGATAAAACTCTTAGGGTAAAACATTATAATTTATCACTTATGACCATTAACTTGGGAAGCAGGAACTAAGTGGTGTGTATGTTATACAGTGATTAGCATCCTGCTAGCTGTGCCACTAGTAAAGACAGTAACTCATCAGTAATACCCATGTTATAAAGTGATTAGAATGTTTCTAGCTATGTCATGAGCAAGCTGCTTATCCTTGTGCCAATTATTTAATCTCTTTGGACCTTAGGTTCCACCTCTGAGCTTTAAATATGTTGGCCCTACAAAAGCTTGGGTCCCATCTGTTATTATATGCCATGGTTACTTTTGATATATTCTCTTCCCAAATATTAAAAAAAAAAATAGGTAGTCCATTCAGTTCCAATGACCCAGTAACATATTGGAAGTAACATCTGCACATTGAATGTACCCCAATAATTTAGGTATAAGTTTTATGCAGATGAGATGTCTTTAAGGGTAATGATATATAATCATAATTCCAGACAGTTTCATGACAAGGAAATTTAAACACAAATAATGTGACTGCACTGCTTTCAACAAGAATTGCTTGTTTTCTGAATGTTGCTTCTGACACATGGAGCAATGATGCAGAGAAGCATACTGGAGTTCAAAGAATTCAATTGCAGGGTTTAAGAAAATTATCTAAAGCTATGTATGACTCAAAAGTGCTCCCCTTAGGGAGTGTGGTATAATAGGTTGACCTAAGATCAGAATCAAATGAAGTAGGATTAAAATTCATCTCTGCCATCAGCAGCTAAATTTGTGGAACTTACTTAATTTCCTTATGTCTTAATTTCTTCATCTATAAAGTAGGGATCATGAAACCTACATTATGTGGTTTTATAATAATAAAACACTCTGAGTAAAGTGTTTGGTATGTAACAAATGCTTAAAAGAGCCTTTCAGCTTCAGTTTTTTTTTCATTAACGTTTAAAATATACTTTGGAATCACAGCACTGACAAATGAAAACACATGAAATAACTCAAAAAGTATTTACTTAGAGTCCTTTTTGCATCAGATGGTTTTTCAAATGCTAGAGATACAGTGGTATTTCTAGACAGACATGATTCCTGCCTTCATGAAGTTCACATTCCAGTAGGTGAGAAAGGGGAAAAAACATAGAACAAAATACCAAAGAAGCTGTGATAATTGTTCTGAAGGAAACAAAGAGGGTTATGGGAAAATAGTGAAATATTGGGTGGTAGGATTAGAAGAGAAATCTATTGTATTAAAAAAAGAAATGTATCAGTTTAAGTTGAAAGTAATAACATTACAGTAAATCCAGGAGGTATGTGCAGGTCCACAAGATATTGTAGAGAATCAGAATAACTCAAGCAAATGGTCAATAGTGATTGTCATTAGAAGTTGAGCAACTGTGATTATAGATAGTTTCACTTTGTAAGAAGTCTGAGGCTGGATTTGTGAAAGAAAGAAATGATAAGATCATCATGGTTGTAGTCTGGATTTTAGGTAAGAATGGTCTGTGGCAGGCCTGACCACTCCAGAATTTCTTGAATACTGAAGCTCTGCTGTATCTTTCATATCTAGGTCAGGATGAATAAGCAAGTTCTTTGTGAATCATGTTTCTTCCCTTATTATGTCTAATATTACCATACTCCTAGAAAAATTTAGAGGGAGCCAGACAATTAATTAAACAATAAAACATGAGATATAAGGAAGAATTAGAATGTGAGGAGTAAATGAGGCTTCAAGGTAACTGTGGGCAAAGTAATTTACCAGTCATGATTTCATTGAGAATAATTGAAAATATTGGATAAAATCTTAAGCAATATTTCCTTGACAGTAGCAGAGAGCTACAAAGAAATGAAAAATTAAAGATGTTGGAAAAGGAAGATACTATAAGAGATAAGCCCAGGGTTTGACTTCTAAGACAAATTTAGAATTATAAAGGTGACATGTATATGTATGTTCAAGTATTGCAGTTAAAGAGTCAATGTTTTATCTTAACAATCAGTAATTGAGTGGACAGATAAAATTCATACAGTCACATGATAAAATACTGTACATAGCATACATAGAATTAAGTTAAACAGAACTACATTTATTAGCATGGGTGGGTTTTTCAAAACATTGAATGAAATTAGGAATTCCAGGGAAATGGATAGATGCATTTATATTACAAGCATACACAAATAATTATATATATATGTATATATATATTCTTGTGTATATAAATACTTAAGAAAAGTACAAAATAGTTGTTTATTGCTTTGGAGTTATCTAGTAAGATCCTGTGTTAAATCATTGCTGTAAATTACAGGAACTGAAAACGCAGTAGACAGACTTACTAACAAAGAAAAAAAGCCCACAAACCAAGAGTATGAATAATATTACTCAGGTGGCACTAGTGGTAAAGAATCTGCCTGCCAATGCAGGAGGCACAAAGAGATTCAGGTTGGATCCTTGGGTCCGGGGAAGATCCCCTGGAATAGGAAATGGCGACTGTCTCCAGTATTGTTGCCTGGCATGGTGGGCTACAGTCCATGGAGTCACAAAAGAGTCAGACACAACTGAGCACAGCATAATACTACTCAAACTAGTACTTTTTTTAACCTCTTAATGAACTAAGATGTCATTTGGAAATAATAACTTGCAATAAAATAGGTCTTTTCATTTGGATATGGATTCTTTACTCCAGAATCATTTAATATGCTTTGATGGATATATAAGAATAAAATAATGGAAGGAAGTTTAGAAAGCTACACTTTAATACACAGTGGATATAGGGATGGGACTGAGGATAAAAGAAATGCATACCAAAAAATCTAAAATTATATCCGCCCTGATAATGGTATCATGTCATCAACTGGAGGATACTTTTGATTGAAATCTGTACATATAGGGCACATGAATACTTACAGGAGGAAGAATATACTTTTGAATTCAGTATGTTGTTTAATTTAAAGTCTTAGGGAAATGAAAAAGAGTTTTCAAAGGGCAAGAAGTAATTTACTTGTTGGGCTGGATTTTCAAGGGAAATAACTGAATGTGAATAGACAAGACAAGTCTTGGGTCTTTTTGTGATTTTCCTTTCTGCAGCAATTCCTAAAATAATCATTTCAACTATTTGTCACCGAGCACCTGTTAATAAAAAAAATGTGTATTAAAATGTTTACAGGATTAACTGATCAGTAATCAATATAACTTTTAAACTCTTAGAAATGTGTTGTAGTATACACCTTAAGCAATGATTTAATCAGAGCCTCCAAAGATGGGAAATATCACATACTCTGATATTTAGTTAAGGTGGTCTGTGCAATGGACAGGCTGTCTCAAGCAGCAGGTGGATTGAAATTTTCAGCCATAGAGTATTTAATGTTTCATTTAGTGTGGTTGC
The DNA here is from genome assembly GCF_000754665.1 of Bison bison bison. NCBI lineage: Eukaryota > Metazoa > Chordata > Mammalia > Artiodactyla > Bovidae > Bison > Bison bison. The sequence goes on along the minus strand of NW_011494807.1, from coordinate 6,227,118 downwards.
CCATCCGGTGGTCTGCCTTTTATTGCACTTGTGTTCTTCTATGTTAACCACAGCTTACAATGTCCGTCCTACCCTGTTGTGCTCTTTGACTGCCAATGCCTTTCTCCTTCCTCCCTGGGTTCAGTTCCTGGGTTGGGAAGATCTCCCTGGGAAGGGAAAGGCTACCCACTCCAGTATTCTGGCCTGGAGAATTCCATGGACTATGTAGTCCATGGGGTCGCAAAGAGTTGGACACAACTGAGCAACTTTCACACTTTGATTTTACGTCTCCTTTCTCAGCTCATATTCATTGTCATGTAATGTGGTATAGTGCATTTGGTCATTCCTTTAGTGTAATATCAGCATTTTTTTCTCCTGTTTCTCAGAGTCATTACATATTGTGCCATTTTGTTCACTTCTTATAATCTCTGATAATGTAAATAAATGCTAAGATGTGCACGGTGTTTCTAGGTTAATGTAATCTCTAAAAATCAGTTAGGATAGAGTTACATTTCTTGTTCCAATTGACACATAAGATAAAAATGATTTGTAATGAAATTATTTCTGAAAATTCTTTTAGATAAGCTGCAAAATTCAGTATACCTGATGTTTTTCTGATATATATTAGTATTTGTTCACTTTAATTTGGTTTAGCCATTGGCTTGGTAGATCTTAATGTTATTTATTATATGTGTGTATGTGTATTTTAATACACATACATATTTAATACATATAGGAATATTTCCAGTATATGTTATGTTCATTACACATATGCACTAAAAGAGTTATTCAGTTTATGGGAGACACTCAAGAACTCAGGCCAACTGAGGAATCAGCAGTCATATTTCTTATCTAGTGTTCACCCTGGATACGTGTCAATGAGTGGAAGGTTGAGGATCAAACATAAAATATGTCTTTTCTATTTCTCTCTGTCTCATTAATTATGTTTCTGTCCTCCCCATCTCCTAGATGCATAAAAAAATGCACATACAAAGTTTATATAGGGTGATATACTGAAAAAATTTATCAATCATTTTATACATTGAGTTAATTGGAATATAGCTATATTTTAACTGTGAGTTGTAGACATTTCAAGCTCATGTTCATATGGATGAAATAATAAAGCTCAGATATATTGTAATTCTTAGTCATCTGTGCCTGTCAGCATTTATACCTGAGTGTGTATACTTTTCATGTAATTTTCAGGGTTCTGACATTCAGTGTTTGATGTGATCATATAGAAATCCCTTCCAAATGAATCTTGGAAAGGTATAGATAAATGTTTGTTATTTTCTGAAGGAGCATGTAGGAGAATTGATGTTCTTTCTTTTTAAATATTTTGTAGAATTTGCCAGTTAAACAATATGAGCCTGAAAATTTCTGTTTTGGAAGATTTTAAACTATGAATTCAATTTCTTTAATATTTATAGAACTACTTAGGTTATCTTGTTTATCATGAAAGTGAAAGTGTTAGTCACTCAGTCATGTTCCACTCTTTGCGACCCCCTGGACTGGAGCCTGCCAGGCTCTTCTGTCCATGGAATTCTCTAGGCAAGAGTACTGGCATGGGTTGCCATACCCTTCTCCAGGGGATCTTCCAGACCCTGGGATTGAACCCAGGTCTCCTGCCTTGCAGGCAGATTCTTTACTATTTGAGGAAGCCCTTTGTTTATCATGGATGTACTTGTGTGTGTTAGTCCCTCAGCTGTGTCTGACTCTTTGCAACTCCATGGACTGTAGCCCTCCAGGGTCCTCTGTCCAAAGGAGTTTTCCAGAAAAGACTACTGGAGTGGGTCACCATTCTCTTCTCCAGAGGATCTTCCTGACCCAGGAATCGAACCCAGGTCTCCCACATTGCAGGCAGATTCTTGACCATCTGAGCCACTGCGGAAGCCCCTTGTTTATCATGGGTGAATTCTAATAGTTTGTGGTTTTTGAAGAATTGGACCACTATACAATTTGTCAGATTTATGTGCCTAGGGATAGTTGTTCATAGTATTCTTAAAGTCTGTGAGATTTTCAATGATATTCTCTATTTTATTCCTGATATTATTAATCTTTGCTTTCTTTCTCCTCTTCTTTGTCTTCCTAGAGGTTTATCAATTTTATTGATCTTTTTAAAGAACCAGCTTTTGGTTTCACTGATTTTCACTATTGTTTTTAATGTTTCCAAATTTATTGATTTCTGCTCTTATTTTTATGATTTCTCTCTTCAGCTTGATTTGAATTTATTTTGATCTTGTTGCTCTAGTTTCTTAAATCAGGAGTTTAGATTATGAGATGAGACCTTTCTTCTATTCTAATAATAGTGTTAAATATAAACTTCCTACAAGCACTGCTTTTACTGTATCTCACAAACTTTGATATGTTGTATTTTCATTTTCCCACAGTTCAAAGTATTTTCTAATTTATCTTGAGAATTATTCTTCAAAAATGAATTGTTTGGGTATTTCCTCTTGTTTTTTGGTTATTGATTTCTAGCTTGACTCCACTAGAGTCAGAGAACATACTTTGCATAATTGCAATTCTTTTAAATTGGTAAAGTTTGTTTTAGGGCAATGAGGTTTTTTTCATGATTTATCTTGATGAAATTTCAATGTGCACTTGGAAGACAATTATGTTTATGTATTATTCTATAAATGGCAGTTAGATACAGTCAATAGTATTTTCTCAGTTCATCTATGTGTTTATTAATTTATTGTTTATTAGTTATACTTACTACTGAGAGTATTGAAGCCTCCAAATATGGTTATGGGTGTAGCTTTTAGTTCTGTCAGATTTTGCTTCTTATACTTTGAAATGCTGCTGTTAAATGCATGAACATCCTTTTTGACAAACAGGATTTGCATAACATGAGCAAGACTATTAGAAACGAGGATAAGAAGTAAAGGGCTTGTACTTTATTTCATGTCAATATAGCACATGTAGGAATAACTAGAAATAAAAAGCTTAGTTTTGGAAATACAATTATAGAAATAATAAAACTATAATTTGCAAAACAATTCAAATCTGAGCAAAGTCTGATTTCTTTCTTTTTAAAAAAATTTATTTATTTTAATTGGAGGCTAATTACTTTACAATATTGTGGTGGTTTTTGCCATACATTGATATGAATCAGCCACGGGTGTACATGTGTCCCCCATCCCAAACCCCCTCCAACCCCACCTCCCTCCCCATCCCATCCCTCTGGGTTGTCCCAGTGCACCAGCTTTGAGTGCCCTGTTTCATGTATTGAACTTGGACTGGTGATCTCTTTCACATATGGTAATATACATGTTTCAGTGCTATTCTCTCAAATCATCCCACCCTCGCCTTCTCCCACAGAGTCCAAAAGTCTGTTCTTTACATCTGTGTCTCTTTTGCTGTCTCACATATAGGGTCATCATTACCATCTTTCTAAATTTCATATATATGTGTTAATATGCTGTATTGGTGTTTTTCTTTCTGACTTACTTCACTCTGTATAATAGGCTCCAGTTTCATCCTCCTCATTAGAACTGA
>NW_011494807.1:6199176-6223538 GCF_000754665.1 Bison bison bison | reverse complement strand
GTGTGAGCCACGGGTGTACATGTGTCCCCCATCCCAAACTCCCTCCAACCCCACCTCCCTCCCCATCCCATCCCTCTGGGTTGTCCCAGTGCACCAGCTTTGAGTGCCCTGTTTCATGTATTGAACTTGGACTGGTGATCTCTTTCACATATGGTAATATACATGTTTCAGTGCTATTCTCTCAAATCATCCCAAGTCTGTTCTTTACATTTGTGTCTCTTTTGCTATCTCACATATAGGGTCATCATTACCATCTTTCTAAATTTCATATATATGTGTTAATATGCTGTATTGGTGTTTTTCTTTCTGACTTACTTCACTCTGTATAATAGGCTCCAGTTTCATCCTCCTCATTAGAACTGATTCAAATGTGTTCTTTTTAATAGCTGAGTAATATTCTGTTGTTTATATGTACCACAGCTTTCTTATCTATTCATCTGCCGATGGACATCTAGGTTGCTTTTTAGTATGTCATAATGAGGATTCATATACCATCATTCAAGAGTTACAAAAAAACAGACAACTGATTTTTCCACCTGGAGAAGACACTACAGTTTTAAAAAATGCTGCTGCTGCTGCTAAGTCACGTCAGTCATGTCTGACTCTGTGAGACCCCATGGACGGCAGCCCACCAGGCCCCTCTGTCCCTGGGATTCTCCAGGCAAGAACACTGGCGTGGGTTGCCATTTCCTTCTCCAATGCCTGAAAGTGAAGTCGCTCAGTCGTGTCTGACTCTTAGTGACCCTATGGACTGTAGCCTACCAGGCTCCTCCGTCCATGGGATTTTCCAGGCAAGAGTACTGGAGTGGGTTGCCATTTCCTTCTCCATAAAAAAAAAATGATTCTTTGCAAACTAGATGGTAAATGAGAATGTCATGAACTCAACACTTAGTAACTTGCTTTGCGAGACTGTTAAAAGTAGAAGAGAAGAAATATCTTATTTTGGGTGAATTCTTATTCTATGTGTAAGGCACTTAGAAGTCACCACTCCATTCAAATAACATGTAAAATGGTGAATAAATGGGAAAAAGTAACTCTTCTTGAATCTGAAAGAGGAGGACCCAGAGAAAGCAGTTGTCCCCAAGACTGGAGCGACACACAAGTGAACACAAGGAATCATGGCATACCGGAGTAGAGACTCTTGAATGGAAAACAGTGCCAAAGTAGGAATAATTAAAAAAACGAATTGCTAGAGGCTCAATGCAGACAACTCTGAGAGTTAAAAACTCTGGAGGGACCCGATCATAGCATGGCCCTCACCATATTTTAAGATTTACCTCCATGAACTCAATCAGTTTCTTAGAGTAAATATCAGAGAAAAATCTTTTTTTTTTTTTTTTTTCACTTCTGGCAAGGGGAGGGGAAATGGAGCCATTTTGAATTCCTCCAGAACTCTATTCTTAACAAGGCTTACTTTCAGGAGAAACTAGTTAATAAGAGTCTAACCTATTGGGGTATTATCATATTCCAACTGACCTTGAGAAAGGGAAATACCCAACTCCAGCCCACTCTAACCACCCAGTCCCATTAAAGGAGGAGGAAAAAACACTGAAACTAGTGAAGTTCATAGTCCAGAGGTATAGGCTCAGTAAAAAACTGAGACCTAATCATATAGAGTATTCGTTTTTTTAATGATTCCTATAGCGTATTTCCTCTACCCCCACAGCTCACCACTACGTTGCTGGCAGGCATGCTCAGCCATGTCTGACTCTTTGCAACCTCTGAGACCCTGCCAGTCTCCTCTGTCCATGGGATTATTCCAGCAAGAGTACTGGAGTAGGTTGCCATTTCTCCTCCAGGGGATCTTCTCAAGCCAGGGATTGGACCTGTATCGCCTGCAGTCCCTGCATTATCAGGTGAATTCTTTATCACCGAACCACCTGGGAAACCCACCCACACATTATTAAAGCCCTATTTACAGCATTTTCTTTTACTCAAGACATTATATTTGGTTATCAAAAAATTACAAGGTACACCAAAAGATAAAAAACACAATTTTAAGAGACAGCAAACATCCGAACCAGAATTGGCAGGGATGTTAGAATGATCATACTGGGAATTTAAAACAACTATAATTAATATATTAAGAGTTCTAATGATAAAGTAGACACATGAAAACACAGATGGGCAATGTAAACAGAAAAATGAAAATCCTAAGAACAAAAAATAAATATTAGAGATCTAATGAATTGTAACAGAACTGAGGATTACCTTTGATGGGCTTATTGGTAGATTGGACATGGCTGAGGAAAGAATCTGTGAGCAAGAGGCTATATCAATAGAATCTTCAAAAACTGAACCACCAAGAGAAAAATACTAAAAACTGGAGCAGAATATATAAAAACTATGGGACAATTACAAAATATAAAACACACAGGTAATAGATAAACCAGAAGGAAAAGAAAGGGAGTAAGAAACAGAAGAAATATTTAAAACAATATTGACTTAAAATTTTATTAAACTAACGTCAAACACCGAAATACAGATCCAGGAAACTTAGAGAATAAGTAGGATAAGTACCAAAACAAACTAACAAAAAATCCAGAAATACAGGAAAGCCTATAATTTTCACACTACAGAAAATCAGAGATTAAGAAAAAACCCAGAAAGAAACCAGAGCATAAAAACACCTTTCCTGTAGAGGAACAAAGATAAGAAGTATGGCCGACTTCTCAGAAACCATGCAAGAAGACAAGGTAATGAATATTTAAAGTGTTGATAGAAAATCCCACCAACCTAGAATTCTGTACTTGCAAAATTATCTTTCAAAAGTGAAGGAGAAATAGACTTTGTCAAGCAAGAAAAAATTGGGGTAATTTGTTGTTAGTAGACCTGCTTTGCAAGAAATGTGAAAAGAAGTTAGAAAGGAAAAAAAAATACAGGTTAGAAACTCAGGTTTACATAAACAAAGGAACAGCATTGAATAAAGAATAAATGAAGGTAAAATAAAAACTTTTAATTTTCTTATTCTTTAACTGATCTAACAGATAACAGTTTGTTCCAAATAATGATACCAACAATATATTTGTTTACGTATGTCTATATATAGCATATGAATATGTATTTATATATATGCTTATGTATGCTTGTATGTACGTAGAAGGAATGACAGCAATGATAAAAATATGGAAGAAACTAAAATATTTTATTATAAGGTAGTCACACCTTATAACAACAATAACACCAATAACAGAGAGCAGTTGCCCTAGAGTTTTCAATATACATTTACAACTGATCTACATCCACTTTCTAATAACACTATACCACTTCATGGTTGGGCTTCCCTGGTGGCTCAGTGGTAAAGAACCCACCCGCCAATGCAGGTGATCATCTGCAATGCAGGAGGCCTGGGTTTGATCCCTGGTTCAGGAAGGTCCCCTGGAGAAGGAAATGGCAACCCATTCCAATATTCTTGCCTGGGAAATTTCATGAACAGAGGAGCCTGGCTGGATACAGTTCACAGGGTCACAAAAGACTTGGATACTACTTAGTGACTGAGCACCCACCCACTTCATGCTTAGTGTGAACGTCACTGTGTTGTTCAGTCACTAAGTCATGTCCAGCTCTTTGTGATCTGATGAACTGTCACATGCCAGGCTTCTCTGTCCTCCGCTATTTCCTGGAGTTTGCTCAAATACATGTCCATTGAGTCAGTGATTCTATCTAACCATCTTACCCTCTGCCACTCTCTTCTTCAAGGCAACCACTGAAAAAAAGTGAAAAAAATGTATAACTGATATGCTAAAAAAGAGGAGAAAATGGAATCATATAAAATTGATCAGTTAAATCCACAAAAGGCAAAAAGGAGTGAAAAGCAAAAGCAAGAACAAAGAACAAAGACAAAAAATAGAAAACAAAAGTGAATATGATAGATATTAACCTATGTTAATAATCACTTAGACCATCAATGGTCTGAATGCACTAATTAAAATACAAAGATTGTCAGAGTGTATGTGACACAGGACCCAATTATATATTGTTTACAAAAATCTATTTTAAAGACAAATATAGATTAAAATTAAGTAGATGGAGAAAAATATGTCAAGGTAATACTAATCCAAGAAAGCAGAAGTAGCTACATTAATTTAATATAGAATTAAATTTTATAAATATAATAAAATTAAGACAACTTCAAAATAGGGAAAGGTATCAGGAATAAAGATGTACATTGTCCAAGAAACTTATATGCCTAACAGCATAGTGCCATACTACATGATGTAAAAAATGATGTCGTGGCAAGGAGAAACAGATGTCTGCACTATGATAGTTGGAGACTTCAATACCGCTCTCTAATCAAAAATGGACAGATCTAGCTGGCAGAAATCAAAGAACATGGCTGAACTCAGCCCAGCAATCAAGTGCATATCATTGACATCTGTAGAATTACTTCATCCAACAACAGAGAACACATATTCTTCTCAAGCTGAAATGGAACATTCACCAAGATAGACAACATTCTGGGCCATAATACATACCTTGTAATTTTCAAAAGAATAGAAACAATACTGTGTTTGATCTCAGATCACAATGGAGTTAAACTAGAAAATTCCCCAATACATGGAGGTTAAAGAGTACATTTCTAAATAACAAATGAGTCAAAGAAAACTTTATAGAGAAATTTAAAAATATTTTGAAAGTGATTTTTTCACTTTCACTTCAGAATCTGTAAGCTACAGTGAAAGTAGTGTGTAGAGGGTAATTGCACTGAATTCATAAATTAGAAAAGAAGGAAGACCTAGAATCAATCATCTAAATTTCCGTCTTAGGTAACTAGAATAAAAAAGCAAATGAAATTCTAGGTAAGCAAAAGAAAAGCTATTATAGCTGCAAATAACCGAATACAATTTGAATTCCCTACTAATTCAAAAGAAAACAGCAAACTTCTATTTTTTCTTATTGTTACAAAATAAAATAAAGTTAAATATTTTTAATATAATTGCAATTTTCTTTCTTCAAAAATTAAATTTGTAGATATTTGCCTATATACTTAAATTAATTTTCCTGAGTTTAGAGAAACCAAAGTAAAATAAACTTAAATCTGACTAGCACCTATTTTTATTTTCATTATATTATACACTTTTTTTTAACCATAAAATTCAGCATAGCAATAATTTGTGTTGTTTGGGGAAAGAAATGGCAAACCACTCCAATATTCTTGCCTGGAGAATCCTGTGGACAGAGGAGCCTGGTGGGCTGCAGTCCATAGGATTGCACAGAGTTGGACATGACTGGTGCAACTTAGAACTTGTGTTGACATTGTACAGATGTCCACAACTGGTAAAGTTTTAGTGTTTTTTTTCCAACTGTTAAGCAGTGAATATTTTTACTGCTCTAGATTTGAATAATTCCTTCTGTATATCAGGGCTAAGTTCATTCTGTGGCTTTAGAATTTAGATATCTCTTTTAGTCATGATGTATACATGGAAGTTCATAAGATAATCAATATTCAATTTTAAAATAAAATGTTTGCCAAACTCTTTAGAAATGTGACAGTGGAGCATAAATGCTATACTGAACATTTTGCAGTGATTGTAAATCAAAATTAGCATATCTGAAATACCACAACCTTATACATATTTCAGAGTTCAACACAAATGATTTTGCTATGAGATTTCTCTGATCTGCTATGAGATTTCTCTGATCTTATGAGTATCAGTAAAAGCACACAGAACACACATGCACACACACAGGGAAATAAGTAAAATAATAAACCAAGTAATCCAATATTAAAAGTGTTCAATAAAGGAATAAAATAGTCATTTATTGTTGCAAAACTGTCTGGCACAGTCCTATACTAAATTGCTTTCAATTACAGGAGTTAAATACACAAAAACCAGACAAGAAAGAGAAACAAAAAAACTCACCAAATCATAGCATACATGATATTCTTCAAAGCACTAACTGGTCTACCCTTTCCTTAAATCCATTAGGTTTCATTTGGAAATTATATAATGGGTTGCAAAATAATTTGTTTTTTAATTTGCATATAAATTAGTTACTGAAAATACCATATACCTTTTAATCACAATATTATTTCTCAATCTTTTTGGTGTTTTTCAGAGACTATTAGTGCTCTGTGTACTAACAAATAGTTTTTAGATAGATAGAGAATACTTAATATTCTCAATAATTCCTTCAGAACCTAAATATAAAGTGAAATCACTTTTTAAGATATTGTTTGCTTGATATATATATTATATATATAATATATGTATATATATATATAGAGAGAGAGAATATGAGGTTAGACATCAAACTTGATATATATACATATTATATATATATATATAGAGAGAGAGAATATGAGGTTAGACATCAAACTTTTAAAATATATATATATGGTAAAATAAAGTATATATTTTTAGATAACTTGATTTACTTCTTTTCTAAGAGTTTAGATATAGGGATATAGACTTCAGATATAGGGCAAAGGATAAAAGGAATGATATACCCATTTGAATGCAGAGTTCCAAAGAATAGCAAGGAGTGATAAGAAAGGCTCCCTCGGTGATCAATGCAAAGAAGTAGAGGAAAACAATAGAATGGGAAAGGCCAGAGATCTCTTCAAGAAAATTAGAGATACCAAGGGAATATTTCATGCAAAGATGGACTCAATAAAGGACAGAAATGGTATGAACCTAACAGAAGCCGAAGATACTAAGACGTGGTGGCAAGAATACACAGAAGAATTATACAAAAAAGATCTTCATGACCCAGATAACCACAATGATGTATTGGAACGCAAAGTCAAGTGGGCCTTAGGAAGCATCACTACGAACAAAGCTAGTAAAGGTGATGGAATACCAGCTGAGCTGTTTCAAATCCTAAATGATGATGCTGTGCAAGTGCTGCACTCCATATGCCAACAAATTGGAAAACTCAGCAGTGGCCACAGGAATGGAAAAGGTAAGTTTTCTTTCCAATCCCAAAGAAAGGCAATGCCAAAGAATGCTCAAACTACCACACAATTGCACTCATCTCACACGCTAGTAAAGTAATGCTCAAAATTCTCCAAGACAGGCTTCAACAGTACGTGAACCGTGAAATTCCAGATGTTCAAGCTGGTTTTAGAAAAGGCAGAGGAACCAGAGATCAAATTGCCAATATCTGCTGGATCATTGAAAAAGCAAGAGAATACCAGAAAAATATCTATTTCTGCTTTATTGACTGTGCCAAAGCCTTTGACTGTGTGTATCACAACAAACTGTGGAAAATTCTGAAAGAGATGGGAATACCAGACCACCTGACCTGCCTCTTGAGAAACCTATACGCAGGTCAGGAAGCAACAGTTAGAACTGGACATGGGAAAACAGACTGGTTCCAAATCAGGAAGGGAGTACGTCAAGGCTGTATATTGTCACCCTGCTTATTTAACTTCTATGCAGAGTACATCATCATGTGAAATGCCAGCTGGAAGAAGCACAAGCTGGAATCAAGATTGCCGGGAGAAATATCAATAACCGAAGATATGCAGATGACACCACCCCTTTGGCAGAAAGCAAAGAAGAACTGAAAGAGACTCTTGATGAGAGTGAAAGAGAAGAGTGAAAAAGTTGGCTTAAAACTCAACATTCAGAAAAACGAAGATCATGGCATCCGGTCCCGTCACTTCATAGGAAATAGATGGGGAAACAATGGAAACAGTGCCAGACTATTTTGGGGGGCTCCCAAATCGCTACAGATGGTGACTGCAGCCATGAAATTAAAAGACGTTTTTTCTTGGAAGAAAATCTATGACCAACCTAGAGAGGATATTAAAAAGCTGAGACATTGCTTTGCCGACAAAAGTCTGTCTAGTCAAAGCGATGGTTTTTCCAGTAATCATGTATAGATGTGAGAGTTGGACTGTAAAGAAAGCTGAGTGCTGAAGAATTGATGCTTTTGATTGTGGTGCTGGAGAAGACATTTGAGAGTCCCTTGGACTGCAAGGAGATCAAACTAGTCCATCGTAAAGGAAATCAGTCCTGAATATTCATTGGAAGGACTGATGCTGAAGTTGAAACTCCAGTACTTTGGCCACCTGATGTGAAGAACTAACTCTTTAGAAAAGACCCTGATGCTAGGAAAGATTGAAGGTAGGAGGAGAACAGGATGACAAAGGATGAGATGGTTGGAAGGCATCATTGACTCAGTGGACATGAGTTTGAGTGAACTCCGGGAGTTGATGATGGGCAGGGAGGCCTGGCTGGCTGCAGTCCACAGGGTCACAAAGAGTCAGACATGACTGAGCGAGGGAACTGAATTGAGATATAGGTGTATATTAATACAAATTGAAATATGAAATTAAATTTCTTGATCAAATCTGCACAAATATCTTGACAGGTAAAATAATCTTGATTTACCAACTGTTTCACCTATAATAAACAAATACTTTTTGTTAGGAAATTTTCTTATTGTAGAGGTTGTAATCAGTTCATCAAATTAAAGAATTCCTCTGGTCATCTAATACTTTTATTAAGTCATTACTGACTTTTTTCTTAAAGTCTTCATACTAGTATACATTTGTATATGTATATACATAGTTTGAGTGGACTCCAGGAGTTGGTGATGGACAGGGAAGCCTGGTGTGCTGCGGTTCATGTGGTCATAAAGAGTCGGACATGACTGAGTGACTCAACTGAACTGAATTTATAGTATACATTAACACCATTTTTCACTATGCAAAATTAAGCAGTCTTAGTCTTTTCATTGAGAAAGAAAGTTGAATATGTTGTTGTTATTGTTGTTTGTGTATTTATTTGAATATCCAACATACATATATATATATATATATATATATATATAGCAACTCTGATTGTATCTATATATTTAATCCTAGAAAAATAAAAGTGGCCAAAAGTTGAAACATAGGTGATTGGCTTATTCAGTGTAATTTCTGGGTTTTGGCGTGGTCACCATTATTCAGTATACTGCTGCTGCTGCTGCTCAGTCGCTTCAGTCGTGTCCGACTCTGTGTGACCCCATAGATGGCAGCCCACTAGGCTCCTCTGTCCTTGGGATTCTCCAGGCAAGAATACTGGAGTGGATTGCCATTTCCTTCTCCAATGCATGAAAGTGAAAAGTGAAAGTGAAGTTGCTCAGTCGTGCCCAACTCTTAGCAACCCCATGGACTGGAGCCTACCTGGCTCCTCTGTCCGTGGGATTTTCCAGGCAAGAGTACTGGAGTGGGGTGCCATATTATTCAGTATAGAGAAATGCAAAAGCTCTTTTTGGGAATAACTCTGACCCAAAATAAATGGAAATAAACTTTTCATCAACTTGTCTGTAATAAGCTGCTTTTCTTTTCTTTTTTTTATTTTAAAGCAAAATTTATGTGTATTTTAATTGATTTCCTTAACATGTGTGCCTAAAGTCAGATCAGAAAACTTTAGAATAATGTGACAATTTCAAAATTTATAGGAAACACATTTCAGTGGGTTCAATGGGTTACTATTATTTGGACCTATTTGAAAAACTAGTGTCTCAATGTGTGAATAGAATATATGCTGTTTGTCACAATTAGATGTAGTATAAATTTTATATATTTATTGATGAACTATTTATTTTTATGCAAAAATAATCAATGTATTTTCTGTCACCTAATTTATAGAAAAACTTTATGCTATGACAGACACACATTTCCCCAAAGATAGTGATATTTATGTTAAATTTCATAAATTATGTAAACATTATTCTTACCTTGCTTCTTTAAAGAGAAGTATATCTACACAATGTCCAAATATCTAGTTAAAATTAGTTAACTTCAATTCATTATTAATTCATTTTAGCAATGGAGATGGCAGATTTCTGGATATGGCAATAACTAAAAATTTAACACCAAGAACTTTCCCTTTGGCCGTATGGTTGTTTCAGTAAAGGTAAACTGAAACTGTTGTTGGAAATGTGCTTAAGAGGGAGAGAGAGAGAGAGAGAGAAGTTTGAAAACTAAAACCAAATATTTATGTCCATGAAATCTGAAAGAACAAGCACGTTCTCATATGTTGTGAAAGAGATCATGATGTTAACAGTGTTAAATGGTGAACAATAGGTTATTATTCCTTTCCTGAATTAACTGGGTCAATATCATAGAAAATCTGGATAAATATCTTAGAAAGTCTGTGTATTTCTGTTTTCATTTCAGAAAAAAATCAGTTTTCTTTGGAGGTAGAATAGTTGTATCTTATCTGGTCACTGAGATGGCTAATGTAATCTAGATTTCCTTTACAATTTTTAGTGTCACCTGGCAGGTAAGGGAAGAAGTAGCCTTTAATTTACAGCCAGTTTGCTTTTCATTATAAGCTTTTGACTTTAACATCTTCCAAAGTCTGAGTTCTGAAGCATTAGCATTGTCTTTTTCAATCTTGATTTTTTTCTTTTTCTTAATTTGCTTTCAGAAAGTTTAGAAACTTCTAGGATCTCTGGGAAAGCATGTCATGAAGATTGTTTTAAAATACATACATAGAAAAATCAGATGGAAGTATGATTTATACTTGATGCTTTATAAACCAGTGTTGAACAGAAGGCAGTAGCTAAGCTAATTCAATAATTATGTAGTTAAAGGCATACACTATATAATGCCCCTCAGGTGGGATGGCTAAAGTAACTCAGTTCAGTCGCTCAGTCATGTCTGACTCTTTGAGACCCCATGAATCGCAGCACGCCAGGCCTCCCTGTCCATCACCAACTCCCAGAGTTCACCCAGACTCACGTCCATCAAGTCAGTGATGCCATCCAGCCATCTCATCCTCTGTTGTCCCCTTCTCCTCCTGCCCCTAATCCCTCCCAGCATCAGAGTCTTTTCCAATGAGTCAACTCTTCACACGAGGTGGCCAAAGTACTGGAGTTTCAGCTTTAGCAGCAGTCCTTCCAAAGAAATCCCAGGGCTGATCTCCTTCAGAATGGACTGGTTGGATCTCCTTGCAGTCCGAGGGACTCTCAAGAATCTTCTCCAACACCACAATTCAAAGTAACTCAAGTGTATCCAAAAGTAGAACCTGGGAAAGAGAGGGAGAGTAAAACTCTTATGAAGGAGGAATAAACAGAATACAGTGTAGACACCATCATTTAAACAGATGAAATTTGTGTGCATCTAGCTAGTTGGGATTCAGGGCCTATAGCAGGACAGTCTGCCTGAGAAATTAGGAGAGGAAGAGAGATTGGCTCATCGAGTCATTTGATTGATTCTCATTAGGACAGTCCTACTCCTAACTTTTTTACATTAAAAAGCTTCTGTGGCTCAGCGGTAAAGAGTTTGCCTGCAATGCAGGAGACACTGGTTCGATCCCTGCATTGGGAAGATCCCCTGGATAAGGGCATGGCAACCCACTCCAGTATTCTTGCCTGGAGAATCCCATTGACAGAGAAGTCTGGTAGGCTACAGTCCATGGGGTCGCACAGAATTGAGTACGACCGAAATGACTGAGCACGCACGCACATGCACTCCTAATTAGGTCCTTCATTCCCTTTATTCATGTTATTGTAGACTAATTTCCTTTGATTTGGATATGAACTATTTGGGATCACTGTGTGTTGTAGATTACTGGGTTGGGGGTGGGTTGTTGCAGGGGACAGGAAGGGAATTCCATGGATAGGGAGTTACGAATGGACATTTGTCCCTAGCTGTAGTTGTGGCTTGTGCAATTGATATTGGAAGGAGGAGTCGTTGAGAAGGGAATAAGAACAAGCATAAGGAAACTAGTAGGACTTTGTGCATGCTTAAGGCACCCCATGTGAAAGATTTAGCCCCCACTTTCCAGCACCCAACCACCCTCAGCAACAGGAGACACAACTCAGGCTGGGGTGTGCAGGGCCGTAGCACAGCCCATACATGCACTTCTTAGCTCTGCCTTCCTTGGACCATCCGGGGATCGATTGCGTTGCCCTTCAATCCCTGGGAAGGTCCCTTTCTGTCCCAGCTGATTTCCCCACCATAAGGGGGTTTTGCTGAGTGTGGGAACCTTTCCTCACCTTCAGCATCCTGCCAGGGGTACTGATCCGTTTTTGATTCCTCTTTTCTTTTCCCTACCTGGTTACCAGGGGATTTTCCTTTTCCTTTTGGGGCTCTGCAGCCTTCTGCTAATGTTCAGCATTTGCTCTGTGAGAATTATTCCATTTGTAGATGTATTCTTGATGTACTTGTGAGGAGAGATGAATTCCATGTCCTCCTATTTCACCATCTCGACTCTTTCCTATGGAGATAAATTTTTAATTGGCTACACTGATATTTTGTTTTAATTGTATCTTTTCAGCAAAGTCTCACACATGTATTGTAGTGTTCAGTTCAATTCAGTCACTCAGTCATGTCCGACTCTTTGTGACCCCATGAATCGCAGCACGCCAGGCCTCCTTGTCCATCACCAACTCCCGGAGCTTACCCAAACTTATGTCCATTGAGTCGGTGATGCCATACAGCCATCTCATCCTCTGTCATCCCCTTCTCCTCCTGCCTCCAATCCCTCCCAGCATCAGGGTCTTTTTCAATGAGTCAACTCTTCGCATGAGGTGGCCAAAGTTAGAAAGAATCAAGAAACAATGTAGGGCAGGTAGACATGTTCTGTCCCACATTCACCTAACCTTTCAACACTGAGTCTGGAATTCCAATAGCAAAGCCCTATTTAGGCTACTTTAGGGTCCCAAGTTCAGAGAAGGCAATGGCACCCCACTCCAGTACTCTTGCCTGGAAAATCCCATGGATGGAGGAGCCTGGTAGGCTGTGGTCCATGGGGTTGCTAAGAGTCAGACACGACCGAGTGACTTCATTTTCACTTTTAACTTTCATGCATTGGAGAAGGAAATGGCTGCCCACTCCAGTGTTCTTGCCTGGAGAATCCCAGGGACGGGGGAGCCTGGTGGGTTGCCATCTATGGGGTCGCACAGACTCGGACACAACTGAAGTGTCTTAGCACCAGCAGCAGCAGCAGCAGGATCCCAAGTTAGTGACTAGCAATGGAGTTGACATGGCCAACAGTGAATTGGAGAATCTTTAAAAGATGAGATTGCAGGAAGCAGAATGAAGAGACTATTCAGACAGAGGCATCAGTCAGTCCTCTCTGGGAGTCCACTGATAGGCATCATTTTGTCTCAGGCCATTCTTGCTTTATAGCTGTTTTCTTCTTTTCAGAACCCAGAGAGTTTTGTGAAAGCTCCAGATGGTTTCAATAAAGACTCCTATAGTGATGTCAGCATTGGATTTAAGGGGTGGAAGATGGAGATCTGAGGGAAGCTGGAGAAAGAGGGAAAGGGGAAAGCAGCAACGTGGTTTATGGTTGGAGTGAATTATCATGGAGGATTATATTAGGCACTCCTAGCCAGAAAGGTCTTCAGAAACTAACGCTTCACTGATAGGTTAGGCAAGTAAGACTCAAGGAAACTGGGAGCACTCAAGTTTCTGACTCTTAAAAACTTTGGTGTTTTGTTTACTATTCTCTCAATGCTAATATTTAGCTGGGTCTATTCCTCAGTCAGGTTTGATAGATTTGTTACTTAAAATCCATCAATCTTGGTTATCTCCATTTTAGGCTTATGTATTATTCTACTAATAATGCAAAAAAAAAAAAAAAACCCACCCCATATTATATCAAATTCTATACTAATTTGGAGATTCATGATGTAAATATATGGAATCTCACCTCTTTCCAATTTAATTAACCCTCTCCAAACCCTAGTATGATACATGCATTAGTGGTTCCAGAAGGGGAGGACATGGTGAGCCCAGTGGTCCACCAGGCAGGCTAGGAACTGCTCTGAGGACTACCTGATGGTTGATATGACTTTCTTACGATGAATGTCATCTTTACTCTAGAATCTGAGCGTTGGCACTGTTAGACTGTACATTCAGTGTCTGTGCAGTTTTGGGGTTGGTTTTGAATGGAATCTTGAATAATAGAAAGAAAGAAAATTCCCAGAAATATAATTTTTCTGGAAAACATAATTTTTCATAAAAATCTTCCAACATGGTTCCAATGCACAACTGGAGAAGAAACGGTTGATTTACTAAATTATGCTGAATAAATTAAAGATATTCTAACCAAAAGACAAGCTACATCTCAACAGTTCGGAGGTATACTCATATACGTTATATTAGAGAAAAACGTATCTACTTATGTTCAAAAATATGAAATGTCCTGATACTTTAGTCCTGTAAATAATTATGAGAAGTTTAAAGTGTTTAATCTTCACTTTTATAGATGGAAGAAAGAGATAATCAGAAAGATAAATCAATTACTTGAAATCTCTGTGAACCATATTCTTGAGGGTTTTCTGCTTCTGAATTCAATGCTTTGTCCAGTATTTATTTTCAGTGGTGTTGTTACTGGGGTGTGTGTATGTGTGTTTCATCTCCTGTTAGACATACAAATCATTCAAACTCTAGGAAATTCTGAGATCTCAAAATTTTAAAACCAGAGGTTGCATAGCAGGAGAAGGGCCAAATTGTCATGCTCAAATCATATAGTCAATTTAATCAATTTCCAAAATGTCACATGTAGAAAAGGCAAAGTATTAGTATAGGTTAACACACTTTCAATAGTAAGATCCATCTGGAGTGGAAGGAGTGCTGAACCTGAAGTCTGTGTTACACAGTGCTCACACGCCCATCTCTCTCCCTCCCTCTGTCTCATCAGCCTTCTCTGCTGACAGTGGAGTTACAAGGACCAGAGTCGAGGTTTAGGAAGGGCACTCAGCAGATATAAGGTCCTCTGACCCATCACTTGCTTGTTTGATTAGAGAGACACAGGGGCAAGCATGCCTAGCCAATAGCTGTAGATCACTGATGACTTGCTGAACAGCTATGGATTTTATCTGCATGTCTCTGGCAAAGGTCACAAGGGATCAAAATGGATGTCATCAGTGGGTAACAGTGTCACAGTAGGGATCATATTGCTGACAACTGGGAATAATGTGATCCATGATTTATGAATATTTAAGGTTTAAATGGTCTTCCCATCCCTTCATATCTATAAGTTAGCTCTCATTTGTTCCATCATTTTATCTGTGTTCAGCATACATGGGTTGTATTTATTCTATATCTAATGTATCTTACAGGTTAGCACTCTATGATTATAGTTAGCAGATCTTATACATGTCATCCATGACATTTGTTTATCTTGTTCTCCATAGAAGAAGATTGTCTTTAGGTATTACAGTAAACACACATTTTAGCCCGCCTAGAGGCTTGTGTTGTATTTTCCGGGTTTAGAAACTGTATCTTTATTTCTAGAAAAAGCAAGCAAAAAGGGAAAGACAAAGAAGCCTGCAGTTTTCAACAATTATTTTAAAATAAAAAAGTGGGTGGATAGGTTGGAGAAGGCTAGTACACACGAAAAAGAAAAGCTATGTAGACGTGATCTGTGTATAATTATCTTCCTTTTGCCTTTTCTCCCTTCATGCCTCCCTCCTTGCTGTCTCCCTCCCTCCTTCTTTCCCTTTCTTCTTTTCAGTGTATTCAATAATAATTTATTTATGATGTGTTAAATTATACAACAATTTAAACTTGCTTTAGAATCCAGAATATGATCTTTTCTAGTGAATTTACCACGTGTACTAAAAATGAACATATATTCTGAAATAAATGGGAATAGTGTTCTCTAAATCCTAATTAGGTCAAGTAGTTGATAGTATTTTTTAAGATAATCTATGTCCTTACTGATCTTTTGATCTGATAAAAGAGGTATTAAAATGTCATTGTAATTTTATCTCTTTCTCCTTTTAATTCTTTCTCTTCAGCTCTAAAGTTCTAAGATGTACTTACATTTATGATTATTATGTTATTCCTGCTGTACCATTATTTTATTATTTTTAAATGTCCCTTATTATCTCTAGTAATACATTTTTTTTCTTGAGATCTATTTTTAGCTGATATTAAAATAACTACCTCAAGCTTCTTATGCAGACTCTTTATATAAAATATTATTTTCATCTATTTACTTTCAACCTGTCTTTCTATTTATTTATTTTTTCTGTCTTTCTATTTAAAGGTCAAACTTATTCAAAGGAATATAATTTGGTTTTGTTCTCTTATTTATTCTGACAAATTTTGTTCTTTAAGTGTTTAAATACTGATACACTTATTATATTGACATTTTACAAAATTACTAATATTATGACTGAATGAGTCTCTATTCTAGTTTGTTTTTTATTTTTTTAACCTCTTTTTTATAGTTTTATTTTGGTTTGTTGTGTTGTTGTCATTCCACTGTTCTTCCTTTTTGCTCGTATTTGGATTATTTGAATATTTCTGTGATATATCTTTTACTTTACCTGTTGGATTTTTACCTTTACCTATTTGCATCAGTATTTAAGTGGTTACTGTAGCAATTACATTTAAATCTTTACCTTTTCCCTCTACTTAAAGTTACTGTTCTACCATTTCACATACAATATAGAAACTTGGATTCATATAATTCTCTTTATGCCCTATCTTTATTCTACCAATATTATATACATTTACATATATATAAACCCCACAAGATAACGTTATACTTTTTGCTTTAATCATTCATGTACTTTTTTTAATTAAGAGGAGAAAGAATGTTTTCCATTTATTTGAATATTTATTGCTTCTGATGCTGTTTATCCCTTCCTTATGATCTGCATTTCCTTCTGGTATAGTTTTACTTTGACTTGAATAACTTCCTTTAGAGTTTGGTATAGTATAAGTCTTCTGACAAACTCAGTTTTTTTATTCAGAAATGTCTTTAATTGTTCTTCATTCTCGAGAATTATTTCACTTGAAATAGAAATCTGGGTTAATAGTTCTGTTTTTTGGTATTTTGTAGGTATTTTCCCACTGTCATCTGGCCTTATTTTTTTTCCTTGAAGAGGTTAGTGGTTTTTGAATCGTTGTTTCCTGTAGGTAATATGCTGTTTTCCTTTGCTTGTTTACCAAATTTCGCCTTTATCTTTGACGTAGCAGTTTGACCATGATGAACCTAGACATGGTTTTCTTTGTATTTATTATATTTTGCTTGGCGTTTGTGAGCATCTTCATTTATATATGTATATCTTTCCAAATTGGGGAAAAATTAGCCAGCTGGTTTTTAATTTGTTTTCTCTTTTGTCTTCTCCTGTGATTCCAGTTACATTTATGATCAACTTCTGATTTTTTTGAGGTTCTTCTCATTTTTAACACCTTTTCCTTCTCTGTGTTTTTCAGACTAGATAATTTCTCCTAATTTATATTTGAGTGACTCATTACTGCGTTATTATATTTTTCAGTTGCATAAATTCCATGTAGATGTTACTATAGTTTCTATTTCTCTGCTATGAATTCTTGCCTTTTCATTTACTGCAAACATTTCCTTTTATAATTATTGAGCAGGCTTATAAATAGATGGTTTCATTCCTTATTTACTTCTTCCAATATTTCAGTCATCTTTGGATGGGTTTTAATTGTCCTTTAATTAAAAATTGGTCCTATGTTGTCCTTTTTGGGTAGAATTTTATCCTGGCCATTTAAACTTTTATGTTGTGGAGATACTACATTCTTTTAAAACCCCTGGTTTTAGTTTGTTTTAGTAGACAATTTTCTTGGTCAAATAAAAGCTGTAAATTGTTTCTCTTGGGCCATCGCTAAATTTTAAGTTGAGTTCTTTTATCTTTAGCTACATAATTTCATGTTGGCCACATACCTGTGTAGATCATAAATCAGTCAGAGATTTGGGCAGAGTTGATACAAAATAAATTAAGGCTCTGTCTCTCTGGCTCCCTTTTCCTATGAGATCCTTTCTCTTCACATTCCAGAGACTGTAGTTGCCTCACATTATATTCTCTGAAAGACTGCATGTATTCTACTGGCATTTTATCTACCACAAAAGATATAGTGCTATCAGTGTAAAAGTCTTAAAAACAGGAAACTCAAACCATGCTTTACTTTTTCCAAGTTTTCACTTCTTTGTAGATATTTCTGCCTTTGTTCAGTCTCTAATGCCTTCAAGTGGTTGTTTATTGATGTTTTCTAGAATTTAAAGGTTATCTCTCTGAGAATAAATTTGATAGAAACTTATTCAGACATACTTGAAATAATACTTGAGATTTTACACCTTGTTCTTATGAATAGTTTCTCCAACCTCAGGGAAAGTAACTATTAAAAATTAGTAACTAATTAAAACAAGTAACTAATTGAAAATTAACAAAAATCAAATATTTTTGTTAATTATAGATTCTAAAGTATAAATCTATAAATGTTATATATTATTCTTTCATGATTACTGAATGAAAGCAAGTATATTAAAACTTGGATCTATTAAAGTAATGATACAAGCAACATAAATTAGGAAATAGATTGGGAGGTATAAAGATATAGAGGTTCTGTAGAAACATAATATTTTCATATTATGAAAGTAAACAGCTACAAAGGGACAGTCAATCTAAAGAAGAAATCAAAGTGGAATCAAAATGGTGAAGTAAAAGGATGTGAAGCTCACTGTCCCTCACCCCAAACACATAAAAATACATTTACATATCAAACAGTTTTTATGGAAATATAACTAGAAACTGGGGGAACTACTCCTATACAGCAAATGCTGCATGAAAAATTCCCATGTAACTGGGTAGATTGGGGAAAAAAAACCACAATGGGTCAGGACCTGTGCCCCTGGGAGTGATCTAGGAGGAAAAGAAAGTGTACATGGGCAAGCCCTCCCCCTATAAAGTGAGG
This sequence comes from Bison bison bison, assembly GCF_000754665.1. NCBI lineage: Eukaryota > Metazoa > Chordata > Mammalia > Artiodactyla > Bovidae > Bison > Bison bison. Next base: position 6,204,904 of record NW_011494807.1, on the reverse strand, counting down.
AGGTTGAGGCACAGACTTGGTGTTGCTGGCCTGGGGTCCTATGCAGAGGAAACAAGACCAACTTGGCTGTTAAGAGAACTGCTAGGACAGATGGAAGGGCTGGAGAAGGCTAGACTGCACTCATGAAGAATGTGTGGTTACTGGCTTGCCAACACACAGGGCAGAGTCATGCACTTTGTCTATTGCCTTTCTGTGCATTCCAATCTGAGCTGTGCAAACGTCTTGGCCCAACTCACTCCACACCACGGTTTGATACGGGAAGTAGGTCAACCTGGTCTTGGGAGAATACCTGATATAGAAACACAGGAGTGGCCTGGAGGCCTGGGGTATGATCTGACTGGCACATCGCACATCAGTGGAATTGTTGGCATTCACTCAGGCAGTTCCACAGAAGCAGTACAGACCTCTGATGGCAGTGCTGCCATTTGAACCACTATGACCACCATGCTGAGATCCCCACTCCCAGTCTAGTACATACACACTCTAGTCACACTCATTCCATGCCATAACTTGACACTGGATCCGAGGCAGACAGGTCCTGGTAGAAGATGTGATCTAGAGATACAAGTTCAGGGGCCTGGGGTGTGGTCCAGATGAAACAGTATTAGCCAGTGTTGGGGCTTGTCAAGCTGAAGGCCAGAGGAGTCCAGACCTCTGACATCAGCACAGCTGCTTCAGTTCCTGCAACCACAACACTCCAAAAAACCTGTCTCAGCCTAGTGAATGCTCCAACCTCACCCATTTCTGTGCCACAACCTTGCACTAGATCTGGGATGACCACAACAGGGAAAGGAATGTGGACTAAGTGGAGGTTCAGCTGCCTACACAGTCAATGTATCAGACCCATGTAAGCACACTAGCTTGACTTCAGCCCTCCCTCCTTTGGGGCAAAATCCCCAATGTAGGGAGAAGGGAAAACACACACTTAAAAGGGAACAGAGCCTGCTCAAGCTCAAACCTAGACTTTCACTTCAATAGTTGAGTAACTGACCCCATCTGTAGCAGGGCAGCAATATCCATGGAGCAGAAAGGAAGTCCCAATTCAAACCCTGTGCAGAATATATTCACCCAGTCCAGGAGCACCTGAATATATAAAGCAAGTATTTACCAACAGACATAATCTTGGATGGAAAAATTAATACTGTTAAAATGAACATACTACCAAAAGAAATCTATAGATCTAGTGTAATTCCTTGGAGAAGGCAATGGCACCCCACTCCAGTACTCTTGCCTGGAGAATCCCATGGACAGAGGAGCCTGGTAGCCTGCAGTCCACGGGTTCGCTAAGAGTCGGACATGACTGAGCGACTTCACTTTCACTTTTCACTTTCATGCACTGGAGAAGGAAATGGCAACCCACTCCAGTGCTCTTGCCTGGAGAATCCCAGGGGCGGGGGAGCCTGGCAGGCTGCCGTCTATGGGGTAGCACAGAGTCGGACATGACTGAAGCGACTTAGCAGCAGCAACAGCAGCAGCAGTGTAATTCCTATCAAAATACTCATGACATTTTTCACAACGACAACAAATAATCCTGAAATATATATGGAACCACAAAAGATCCTGAATTGCCAACAGAATCTTGAGAAAAAAAGGGCAAAGCTGGAGGTATAACCCTTCCAGACTGCACACTATACAATGACACTGCAGTAATCAAATCAGTGTAGTACTGACACAAAAACAGACATCAGGGTCAATGGAACAGAATAGAGAACTTAGATATAAGCCCACGTATCTCTAACCCGTACTCTGATGGACATCCAGCATTCCAATAAAATTAAAACATTCCCTCACATCATCTACAAAAATAGACTCAAAATGGTTTAAAGAGTAAACATAAGACATGAAATCATAAAATTCCTAGAAGAGTATGTCAAAGGCAAACACAATATTTTCCTTAATCAGACTCCCAAGACAGAAGAAGTAAAAGCAAAAATGAGAAAGTGGGATTTAAAAACACAAAAGCTTTCACATAGCAAAGGGAAATAACAACAAAACCAAAAGACAGCCTATGGAATAGGAAGATAAATTTGCAAATGATGAAACTGATGAGTTAATATCCAAAATATACAAACAGCTCATACATACAACTCACTATCAAATAAACCAAACAACTCAATCAAAAAATGGGTACAAGACTTGGAAGATTTTTTTCTAAATAAGGCATACAGAGGGCTAAGAGGCACATGAAAATATGCTTAACATTGTTAATTATTAGATGTAATTCAAAACCACAATGAGTTATCACCTCACACCTGTCAGAACAGCTATCATCAAAATTCTACAAATAACTGAATCATTTTGCTGTACACCTGAAACTAACACAACATTGTAAATCAATTATTCAATTAAAAAAAATTCTACAAATAACAAATGTTGGAGAGGACATGGAGAAAAGGGAATCCTCCCACACTCTTCTTGGGGATGTATTATAAATTGGTGTAGCCACTATAGAATGTTTTGCGAATAGTATGGAGATTCCATAAAAAACTAAAAATATAGCTACCATGTGCTGTGCTTGGTTGCTTCAATCCTTTCTGACTCTTTGTGACCCTGTGAACTTTGAGCCTGCCAGTTTCCTCTGTCCATGGGATTCTCCAGGCAAGAATACTGCAGTGGGTTGCCATGCCCTTCTCCAGGGGATCTTCCCGACCCAGGGATTGAACCTGCGTCTCTTAGGTCTCCTGCACTGGCAGGCAGGTTCTTTACTCAGAAGTTCCCCTCCTGGGTACATATCTGGGAAAATAAAAATCATTAATTTGAAAAGACACATGGACTCTAATGTTTATAGCAGCACTATTTCCAATAGCCAAGACATGGAAGCAACTCAAATGCCCATCAGCAGACAACTGGATTAAGAAGATGTGGTACATATATATAATGGAATATTGTTTTTGTTCAGTTGCCAAGTTGTGTCCAACTCTTTGCAACCCCATGAACTATATAGCATGCCAGGGCTCTCTGTCCCTCACCATCTCCCAGAGTTTTCCCAAGTTCATGCCCATTGAGGGCTTCCCTGGTAGCTCAGCTGGTAAAGAATCTGCCTGCAATGTGAGAGACCTGGATTCTATCCCTGGGTTGGGAAGATACCCTGGTGGAGGGCATGCAGCTCATTCCAGTATTCTTGACTAGAGAATCCCCATGGACAGAGGAGCCTGGCGGGCTATGGTCCATGGGGTCACAAAGAGTTGGCATGACAGAGCAACTGAGCACACAGCACATGTCCATTGAATCGGTAATACCATCCAACAATCACATCCTCTGTCGCCTTCTTCAGCCTTCAATCTTGCTCATAAAAAAGAATAAAGTAACTGCCATTTGCAGCAATGTGGATGGACCTAGAGAATATTATGCTTAGTGAAATAAGTCAAATAGAGAAGGAAAAATACTGCACATTACTTGTATGTAGAATCTAAAAAGTAATACAAGTGAATGTTTATACAAAACAGAAACAGATTCACAGACATAGAAAACAAACCTGTACACAAAAGTGTAGAAGGAAGGGGTGAGGGACAAGTTAAGGGTACGGGATTAACAGACACTAACAATTATATAGAGAATAGATAAAAAACAAGGATTTGTATAGCACTAGGAATTGTATTCATTATCTTATAATAACCTATGATGGAATATAATCTGCAAAAATATAAATTACTATGCTGTAAACCTGAAACACAGTAATGCAATATTGTAAATCAATTATGCTTTAATAAACAAACAAACAAAGAAATCAGTTGGTTTATACTAGATTGCATTCTGTTTGAATGGAATGGATTCCATAAAATTAAGATGCTGAATTATGTTAAAGATAAATTTAAAAACAAAAGATTTTTCTTGTTTATATCAACAAGAAAAACGAAAGGTATTAATTAAAATCCATGAAGAGAAACTCATATAATCTTGTTTTTATATGAAACACCTCAGATTATGGTTTTATTTTGAGAAATTTATGACATATATGAAACATCAAGTGCATTTTATCTTATATTGGGAACATTTTTATTTGAATTCAATAATTGTTAGGATATTCAAGTCATAGATAAATTAATTGTTAGGTTGTTATCTAATTTTTTGTGTATGATATTTATATATCCATAGTAACATAAGCACTGGGTGTTTTCAGCTTTCAGAATCAAAAATAACTTTTAATAATGGAATTATTATTTATGGTTATAAATATGTTTTAAAAGTTTGCAATGTACTAATAAAAGTAACAGTTGAAAAAATATGCAATGAAAAAGAGAAAAGGAGAGGTGGAAGGCAAGATAATGTTTGTAGCTTTAGATAATAGCATGAGGATTAAAAGAACTTTTTAGGATTAAAAGGTGATATAATTTAAACTGAAGTAACATAATTATATTTCCAAAATAATCACTGCAAGGACAAAATAATAACTCACAAAAATTGGAGAACAAACATAGAATTTAATAACCTAATACTCATCTTTCTAAATAGAGATTTACTATATAGTTGCTCATGTATATAGTTAGATAATAATGTTGTAATAATACTTTTTAGAGTCCTAAATGTACCCAGTACCAGCTAAAAATCTGAAAATTGTAAAAGTAGTGACTTTTAGAAAGTGGAACTTGAGCTGTGAAGGATAATGCTTGGCTTTGCTCCTTCTCATTATGAGCACGTAAGGTTTATTTTTAAAAATCTGTTTTTATTAAAAACCAAGGAATCATATGATTTAAAACTAAGTAGACGGTAATGTAGGTAGTTGATGAGGATATGCCACCGAGTTCCTCATGTAATTATCATGTTTCTTTTCCTCCAGAAATTTTCTAGAACATACCCAGTAGAGATATTGCTTCAGGGATAGTCAAAACTCAAGATGTACCAAAGAGGGATTTAAATTACATAACCTAAATTTTTTCTTTTCTCCTTGCATTCAGCATCTATTAATATATTTACATACCTGGTAAAAATTAGTGGGGTTTTGGAATCAGACAAACCTTATTTTTGGTTCAAACTAAATTACTAGCTGTGTTTTTATAAAATTTTTCTGATTCTCATTATTCTCATTTATCAAAAGAAACCTCTATTATGAACTTCATAGAAATATTATCAGTATTAACTAAAATAATGAGTGCAAAGTGTTTGGAAGAGTGTGGATCCACATATATTTTGCCTTTTATCCTATGCTTCTTTAATTTTTTTTTTCTAAACATTTTTTTTTTCTAAAAAAACACAGATTGGTTTATTTAACAAAATGTTCTCATCATTGAAAATAGTTCAATATTGCTGGAATTTCTCAGCTTCAGTTCAGTTCAGTTCAGTCACTCAGTTGTGTCTGACTCTTTGCGACCCCATGAATTGCAGCACGCCAGGTCTCCCTGTCTATCACCAACTCCCAGAGTTCACCCAAAATCATGTCCATTGAGTCGGTGATGCCATCCAGCCATCTCATCCTCTGACGTCCCCTTCTTCTTCCTGCCCCCAATGCCTCCCAGGATCACAGTCTTTTCCAATCAGTCAACTCCTTGCATGAGGTGACCAAAGTACAGGAGTTTAGCTCTAGCATCATTCCTTCCAAAGAACACCCAGGGCTGATCTCCTTTAGAATGGACTGGTTGGATTCCTTGCAGTCCAAGGGACTCTCAAGAGTCTTCTCCAACACCACAGTTCAAAAGCATCAATTCTTTGGCGGTCAGCTTTCTTCACAGTCCAACTCTCACATCCATTCATGACTACTGGAAAAACCATAGCCTTGACTAGATGGACCTTT
>NW_011494807.1:6198516-6199076 GCF_000754665.1 Bison bison bison | reverse complement strand
TATGGGGTCACACAGAGTCGGACACGACTGAAGCGACTTAGCAGCAGCAGCAGCAGGATATTCTAAGGGTTTTTGGAGGTTTGTGCCAGGAGCTTGGACTGGAATGAAGTACTGGAATTAATCCAATACACATTAATTGTTACAAATTACAGTATCACAGGTGGTTGGAAGAGTGTTTCCCTACTTGTATTCCCCAGAGCTCTATGTATGTGTATTTTAAGCAGTTAGTCCAAAAAGCCAAACCCACTGGAAACTAGAGGTACAGCCAGTCCGTCTTCTTCACAGTAGGGTATCAGAAAGTCTTTCAAGTTTTAACAGTTTTGTAAATGAAGCTAATATGAATATTCCTGCACAAGACTTTTCAACAACATACATTTAAAACAAAAAGAAACATAGTTTATATACAATGTTACATTAGTTGCAGGTATATACTACTTTTCTAAATCTCAGTTTCTTCAACTGAAAATGATTGAATTGAATTCCTTTTAATAGCTCTTTTAATTCAGAAGGTCTTTGGAGCTTATAGGGGGTATTTCGTATAAGTGTTTAGGACTTCCCAG
>NW_011494807.1:6181628-6198416 GCF_000754665.1 Bison bison bison | reverse complement strand
TTTTTCTGGAACTCTCTTGCTTTTTTGATGATCCAGCAGATGTTGGCAGTTTGATCTCTGGTTCCTCTGCCTTTTCTAAAGCCAGCTTGAACATCTGGAAGTTCACGGTTCACGTATTGCTGAAGCCTGGCTTGGTGAATTTTGAGCATTACTTTCCTAGTGTGTGAGATGAGTGCAATTGTGTGGTAGTTTGATCATTCTTTGGCATTGCCTTTCTTTGGGATTGGAATGAAAACTGACCTTTTCCAGTCCTGTGGCCACTGCTGAGTTTTCCAAATTTGCTGGCATATTGAGTACAGCATTTTTGCAGCATCATCTTTCAGGATTTGAAATAGCTTAACTGGAATTCCATCACCTCCACTAGCTTTGTTTGTAATGATGCTTCCTAAGGCCCACTTGACTTCACATTCCAGGATGTCTGCTCTAGGTGAATGATCACGCCATCATGATTTTCTTGGTCGTGAAGATCTTTTTTGTACAGTTGTTCTGTGTATTCTTGCCACCTCTTCTTAATATCTTTTGCTTCTGTTAGGTCCATACCATTTCTGTCCTTTATCAAGCCCATCTTTGCAGGAAATGTTCCCTTGGTATCTCTAATTTTCTCGGCGTAGTTGAAGTCAATTCACATTTCTGACTTAAAAGTAGATGATTAAAGAAATGAATTATCCAAAGCAAGCAAATTATTGTGTCAAGTTGTCCTCTAGCTTCTTCCAATATCAATTAATAATTTTTGCTTTAATGAGATTACTTTGTCTTTATGTTTTAATCATCCTCATAATTAGGTTTCAAGTTTATAATAAAAATAATTTTGTATTTGGTAGCAAATGAAATCTTCAAACAGTTTTATGCTTAAATATAAGTATAAAAAGTATAAGAAAAATGTTTTACCATTTTATTTTATGCTGTCTTTTCTGATCTAGTGAGTTTTGAAATAGATTCTTCTAAATATTATTTCTAAGTTCCTTAGTAATATTAGTATCAATAATTGGGATAAAACAAACATTTTAAAAGTAATGGATTTTTAAAGAACTTGGTTCACTTGGTCCATTTTCCTATTTTCATTTTTCTTATAAATCACCTTAGAGTAAACATGAGAACCAAGTCAAATTTTTTGATCTATTTAGGCAGGCTGAATAAAAATATTTTGTACTAAGCTCTCCTAAGAAGCTCTAAACTCCTTGCCCAATTAGAGGGCACACAAAGAATAGAGAACTTATAGATCCAATATACAGATTTATCTTTTAGAGTTAATTATGTGTTGACTTATTATTTAAAGATCATTGGTGGCCATATGTATTAATATTCAAAAATGCTTCCTGGTAGTATATAGCCCCATCTTGAATCATTTAGAAAGAAGAAAATATATATAAGTAGGCAATGGCACCCCACTCCAGTATTCTTGCCTGGAAAATCCCATGGATGGAGGAGCCTGGTATGCTGCAGTCCGTGGGGTCACGAAGAGTCGGACACAATTGAGTGACTTCCCTTTCACTTTTCACTTTCATGCATTGGAGAAGGAAATGGCAACCCACTCCAGCGTTCTTGCCTGGAGAATCCCAGGGACGGGGGAGCCTCATGGGCTTCTGTCTATGGGGTCGCGCAGAGTCGGACAGGACTGAAGTGACTTAGTAGTAGTAGTATCCTATTGCTATAGGTTGTAAGTTACTGTTCTTCATAAAATAATAAAAATGCAAATACACAATCCCAACTTTGTTTGTTGTTTCTTTTCTCTTTGGAAGCATGACAACATTTTGATTAAATGGATACTTGTCTAGTCAAGGTAGGATAAGTCCTAGTCACTAAAATTGATTGTGGTGAGTCAGAGGCAGTTAATGAACTCAAGGCTTAAAATTACATTGATCTCTGCTCACTCCTTTGTCTGTTTGACCATGAAATTGGAAGTGGGCAACTCTTCTAGCTATGAGCACTGGCATAGAAACACCTTTTTGTTCCTAAGAACTAAAGAGCAATTTAAATCTTATATTTCCATTTCAAGTCAAGGAACTATTTCCCTTGTGGGATCACTCAGAGCTATAAAATAACACTTTTGCAGAGTTGAAAGCAATCTGGGAAAACTCAATTTTCACCAGAGTAATCTGAATTTTCAGTTATGGTGAACATTATTTTTGGAAAGAAAATATACAGGTAATCAAATCTTGACTTTTTATGTATGATATAATGCACTGTTGTAGCCCAATTAAATCTTTTCCATAAAGTTAATGATAGTCACAAAACATGCATACTTTTAATAAAGTAATAGTATGTGTTACTTTAAAGCAATAGAGAGAGTCTGTTGAACAAAAGCAAAGTTAATTGCAAATAATTTTTGATAATTTTAACTTTGAGTTTAGAGAAGGTCACTATTAGCTCCTTGTTGCATTAATTCAAAGAGGGAAAATAAAGATTGCTGGTAGATAAGGAGAATTTGAATCTTCCTTATTCTTTGGAGAATTTGAAAAGAAGAGGCTTCGGGCTCAGATGGTAGAATGGCAGGAAGTAAGAGTCAGGTACAGGAATAAGGAAGAAAATTAGGAAAAATGCTGCACATTTATATATACAACAATGATACTCCAATCACCCCATTTCTGCCCCATGCATAAATAACACAAGCACCGTTCTATCAGTATCTTGAGCAAAATATTAGAAATTGGGTAAAAGTCAACCTGGAAGATACAAACACAAAAAATACAGAATGTTTAATATTAATATACGATAAAGTATTTAAAATTGAAAGCATTAAATAAGATAAAGATATGCCCTGATATTCATAAATCCATGTGTAACAGCTAACAAAGCAATTCAACACATAAAACGTCAACCCACCTATCCAAAATATTGCTGGTAGCATTACTTCTAGTGAGTAACATTTTTCCACTTTGCCTTGAAGGCACTGGTAAGATGTGAGCAGAAATGGTGAGGTGGAGTTTCAGGGAAAATTCTTTGAAGTGGGCCTACTTTGCACCTTGTTAACTCATCTTCTTAATCCTTCTTCTGACTTAAATGTGTGTGAGATGGCTAGAAATCTAGCACGTGTCTTGTGAGACAAGTGACTCTGAAGCACCCTGACCTGACAAGACGACTGTGTCCATGTCTATGTTTTGACTCCGGGTGAAAGCCGGCTGCTAAAGATTGTATGCTAGAAAGATGAAGGTAACATGTTTACCATTGATAAATGCAGGTTTGTGAGAAAAAATAAATCCCTATTTTGTTCAGGACTGTTATTTTAGTTATTTCTTATTAGAAGCTTAATTTAATTTCAACTGATAGGAAGAGCTTGTTCAGGACACAACTATAGGGATTTTCCTGGTGGTTCAGTGGCTAAAGACTCCACGCTCCCAATTCTGGGGGCCTGGGTTCGATCCCTGGACAGGGAACGAGATCCCACATGCCACAACTGAGTTTGCGTGTTGAAACTAAGACCTGGCACAGTCAAATAAATAAATATTAAAAAAAAAAAAAGCAACACGAGTGGGAGATTTAAAAAGCTTTCCCAAATATGAACAGATAGAGTTAAAGCACACAAAATTAAGTAATTATATAGGAATCTTGAATAAAATTAATTTCATTTGGTATGTGTATGTGTATATATATATACATATATAAGTTTCTATATATAGACAGTAAATATATATATGCGTTGTCAATGAATACAGCTTGAGCAGCAGGGTTTTATTTTTAATTGTACCTTTAAATTATGAAATTTATTTGAAATGTGATTTTGAAGTTTTTGCATTTATATGTATATAGCTTATATGGAGGATGCCAACAAATTTTTTAATTTTAATTTAAATGTATAGGACATTGTGTTCTATTTAGGCTTCCCGGGTGGCTCAGTGGGTAAAGAATCCACCTGAAATGCAGGAGGCACAGGAGACATGGGTTTGATCCCTGAGTAGGGAAGATCCCTTGGAGGAGAGCATGACAACCTGCTCCAATATTCTTGCCTGGAGAAGCCCATGGACAGAGGGGCCTGGCGAGTTGTAGTCCATATGGTCGCAAAGAGCTGGACACGACTAGAGCAACTGAGCATGCACACACATGGGCTGTTTGTTTGGTGTGTGTGTGCCATGGCCTCCTCCAGGGGCTCTTCCCCACCCGAGACTCTTACGTTTCCTGCTTTGGCGGGAGGGTTCTTTACCACTAGCACCTGAGAAGCCTGTTTGGTGGTAAATGTTAAGTCTAGCTTATAGTTGGTCCTGACTTTACAGTGGTGAGGCGTATCTTTCAGGTAGCATTATATCAACCATTTTCAATAAAACACAATACTTCCTAATCACATCTCAAACTTATAGTTCATGGTTAAGCAAATTTTCTTAGGTTTCAATAATGGTAATACTGTTAGAGACGCTTTTGTGGAATATATTTTATTCTGTGCTGTGCTGTTTGGTAGAAGACACCTGCAGAAAAGGTGATATTTATTAAGTTCGTTTCAGCATTTATGATCTTAGGTGAACTACAGAGAAGATGCATTTTTCCTCGTCCTCTTGGGTGTTCCTTTCTTTTAAATCTGATTTTCATATAGATTTGTGTCTCATAGTCTAAATATAATGTAATTCTAAAGATATCTAGTGGCTGATACCCAAGCATACATTAAAAGATGGGAGGCACTGAGCAATGCGAACGTACATATTCATAATAGCTGCCTAACTAATATTTTTTCCCTCAGTAGACTAAGTCATACTGTGTATTTTCCATCCAACTGAAATATTATAAATCACTTTTTAATATCTTTTTATCTGAACAAGAAAAAAATCATTTGTATTACAGACATGTAAATTTAACTTAAAACTACAAAACCTAGTTTGAGGCTTGATACTCTGGCCATAAATCATATACAATAACATTGTAAATGAGATAACTGTAACATTATATTCTCTGAGCAAGGTTAATAGATTCACTTCAAGTCTAGCAAGAAATTGTAGCTGACATTTTCCCATTTCTTTCAGAAAAGCCTTTATAAATCCTCAACTTCTAAATTGGACTGGATTAGGTCCCGGTGGAGAAAATCCTAGATTTAGTGTTTTTAATTTCCTAACTTACTGAGTAGGAACCAACATTATAACTGTAGTCAAATATGACTGGGGGACTTTTAACAGGTTATTTTTGTTATTCTCATCCAATTCCAATAATAAAACTAATTGTGTTAATAATAATAATAAAGGAGAAATGATGGCAAAAGTGATAGTAGTCTAAATTTTTAAAAAGCCTATCAATTTGGTTAAGCCAGGCCAACAGTGGAAAGAAAATATAAATAAGAGTTTTATTCACACCTTCCTTGGTTGACTAAACAGCACACAGAAGGCCCACTGCTTTCATTTTCAGCTCATAGCTCTTTACCCTGGTAACAGACTATTTACATTCCACTACGCCCTGTTTCTTGCTGCTGTCAAACTCTCCTCTGGGAACTGGCATAATGGGTGATCTTAATCTCCTTTTACTGTGGGCAAGAAGAGTGTCTGCATCATGGTATGTGGAGGCCCAGAAAGCTCAGCTGCCTAACCTAGCCTGTGCAGGGAACCTTTTTCCAAATGCCCTGTTAACATTGGGCTTTAGTTACAAGATCTTCAAGGCACTGTTTCCTGATCGTTGTAGAAATTGAGTGATCTGCACGGTGGGGAGATGGTCGTATAGGAAAATTCCCCGCAATGTGGCATTTCCTCTCCTTTTCATTTGTCAGAACTCTCATTCTTATCTCCAAATACCAAGGTTAATTATATGGTCTCTTTCCTGCCAAAAGTTTCTGTGGATTACATCTTATGCTGTATATTCTTGTTGGATTATTCTTCAGGGAATTCCATTTCTTCACTTCGTTCTGGTGCCCAAGTCCTACCAGGTATCCTTGTTCTTCAGGGATAGAAGCAGGCTTTTCCTGCTGTCCTTTCAGATCTTCTTACAGTGGGCCCAGTAGATCTGAGTTTTTCCAGTATTTCTGTTTTCTATTTATACTTGCCTCATTTCCTGTCTTTATTCCTGCTCTTCTCTTTAACTTGGGATGTCTACCAAATCCAAGTAAAACCACATGCTGTTGTGGGGAGGGCATATGATTAACACATTGCTCAAAACCCAATTGAAAATGCATCTGATTCCCTGAAACTTGCCGTGGCTCATTTCACTCTACACTGACTTTATCTTATTTAAATTTCCTATAGACTGAGTACAATACTATATATCACATTTAATTTCCTTTAAGTAGCATTATGCATATTTCTTGAGGATTATTCATATGTCATTAACTAGACCCCAAGCTACTTCAGGTCAAGAATAATACCTTTTACCTCTTTACACTCCTTGTAAATTCAGTGAAATTCTAGGTGTATAGTAAATGATAGTTGAATTCAAGTTAATTTTTTTAGCAGATTATAAGCCTTGGCCATTCTGGACATCTGCTGTAACCAAGTTGCATGTTATTATAATACATTTTCACTTGTTAATTTCAATGATTGAATTACCATTAAAACTGCTTAAAACACTATTTTATTGTTCTTTCAGGGTGATTTGGGAATCAGACAGGTGCTCTCTTTGAACTTCTTGCCTCCTTAACAAGCAATAATCATCTCTCTAAAATGCACCTCCAGTTCTGTGCTTAAGGAAGGAGCATTTTCTAAGTCTTTCGTACTGTTTATAGTTTTGTTTCTTCTATTTGACAGCTCAAATACGGCCTGTTTTAAATCCACAGACCCTAAAGGGTAAAGATTATTTAGTCACGACTTTTTTTATCTTAGCAATACAAACAACACATAAAATAAATGCGGGTATTTAATGCTTAAATTTGATGCAGGGATTCCTTTATTGTAATTAGGTACAATATGATGCCCTGAGGCTTCTGGCTCTTGCTTTCATAAAAAGATTGGCTAAGAATGAAGGATGATATTAGCATCGGCCTTATGCAATAAAATATTACTATCCATCTTTCAAATATCAGCCTCATAAAGTAAGGTGGATCTCATCTCTGGTAACACAAATTATACCTCAGTCTAGGGAATTATAACTTTTTAGACTTATAATTTCTCAATTCTTATCATAGGTGCAATGACCTGTCAAATGATAAACATGTCTTACATGATTGGTAGAGACATCTACTAGGTTCTGTTTATTGATTACATTTTTTATGAGACTTAGTTCCATGAAAAGGTAGGCTATCTGTAAGTCTTTTGTGATTGTGTCTATATGGCATCAAGTCACTGGTCAGTGATTTTAAAAGCTTCAGTTAGTAACTTGCATTACGATTTCAAAGAAGTAATTAAAAGATAATTTATTTGGTCCTTTTCAATAATTTGTTGTTATTAACATGAATTTAATCCTTCTGTTAATAGCTATTCATTTTTATTCTGCATAAAATGCTTCTCTGGATACTTTTTGAAGTACAAGTATAACACACAATCCTATCAGTATATTGAAAATGCACAGCATGTGTGCACACACATACAGATAAACACTTAAACACACATACAAGTGAAAGGCTAAATAATAAAAGATTAACATGTACTTCTATGAAATAATATGACTGAATGGGTAGTATGAGTAAATGAACAATGTGAATAAATATTGTGCATTGAAAGAAGGTACTACTTGAGTAGGGGTTATAAGAAGAAAAATGTTTCAGATGAGAGCTACTATTTGTTAAACCCTTGAAATTCATTGTTCTATTGTTTTCAGTTTCTATCGTTTTTAGACAACTCACCAAAGATCCACTTTATGTGGATTTTCACTTTTGCTGAGGAAAGAGTCTATATTATGTTGCTTACAAAGTTGATGTAGTAGCTAAAATGCCTCTATCATCCATCTTCATTTAATTTTACCTTTCTGATTCTGTATGGTGGTATTTGTCAATTTGGGATTCAAGATCTTGGATGAGTTATTATACTTGAATATTAAGTCTGGTCTATTGTTTGCCTCATGACTGAGTATGTTTTACATATTCTGATAACCTGTCACCTGCAGTATCTGGCACATTTCAGATATTCAGTATCACTTTGAATGTATGTGTGGGTGATGGATAGATGAATGTGGCTTCAGTATGGCAGTGAGAAGTAGGAGAGGAAAATTAAGTTGAAAAAAGTCAATGAGGTCATAATAGAGAGGGCCTTGAATTCTGAAAACAACTTGTTCCTGCTCTGTGGTATAGGCACTTATTTTATTTTATTCATTTTCCCCAGGCTTATTAGGATATAATTGAAATATACCACTGTATAAGTTTATGGTATACAGCATAATAATTTGACTTACAAATTTGTAAAATGATTATCTCATGCTTAGTGAGGTTTCGTCATGTGATACAGATACAAAATAGAGAAATAGATAATTTTTTTTCCTAGTGATGAGAACTCTTAGGATCTACTCTCAACAACTTTCAGACAGCAGTGTTGATTTTCATACAGCAGTATTAATTATCAAGTCATGTATTTATCTTTTAACCAGAATTTTTACTTTTGACTGCCTTCATCTAATTTCCCCTACTCTCAACCCCAACTCTGATAACCACACATCTTACCTCTTATTCTATGAGTTTGTTGATCTGTTTGTTTTTAAAGTATTGAGTACCTACAACACTGTGTTTGTTCCTGTCACACAGCCTAGTGAATCAATATTTCTATGTGTTTAAACATGATCACCATAATAAGTTTAGTTATAATATGCCACCATACAAATATATTAAATAGTTGTTGATTATATTTCCCATGTCATACATTTCATACCCATGACTATTTTGCAACCAGAAGTTTGTACCTTTTAATCTAGTTCAGTTCAGTTCATTTCAGTCGCTCAGTCATGTATGACTCTTTGCAACCTTATGGACTGCAGCATGCCAGGCTTCCCTGGCCATCACCAACTCCCACAACTTGCTCAAACTTATGTTCATTGAGTCGGTGATGCTATCCGACCATCTCATCCTCTGTTGTCCCCTTCTCCTCCTGCCTTCAATCTTTCCCAGCATCAGGGTCTTTTCCAGTGAGTCAGTTCTTCGCATCGGGTGGCCAAAGTATTAGAGTTTCAGCTTTAGCGTCGGTCTTTCCGACCAATATTCAGGACTGATTTCCTTTAGGATTGACTGGTTTGATCTCCTTGCAGTCCAGGGGACTCTCAAGAGTCTTCTCCAACACCACAGTTCAAAAGCATCAATTCTTTGGTGCTCAGTCTTCCTTATGGTCCATCTCTCACATCCATACATGATTACTGAAGAAACCATAGCTTTGACTAGATGGACCTTTTTTGGCAAAGTAGTCTCTGCTTTTTAATATGCTGTCTAGGTTCGTCATAACTTTTCTTCCAAGGAGCAAGCGTCTTTTAATTTCATAGCTGCAATCACCATCTGCAGTGATTGTGGAGTCTAAGAAAATAAAGTCTGTCACTGTTTCCATTGTTTCCCCATCTATTTGCCATGAAGTGATGGGACCAGATGCCATGATCTTCGTTTTTTGAACGTTGAGTTTTAAGCCAGCTTTTTCACTCTCCTCTTTCACTTTCTTCAAGAGGATCTTTAGTTCTTCTTTACTTTTTGCCATACAGGTGGTCTCATCTGCATGTCTGAGGTTATTGATATTTCTCTTGGCAATCTTGATTCCACCTTGTGCTTCATCCAGCCCAGCATTTCACATGATGTACTCTGCACAGAAGTTGAATAAGCAGGGTGACAATATACATCCTTGACGTACTCCTTTCCTGATTTGAAACCAGTCCATTGTTCCATGTCCAGTTCTAATGGTTGCTTCTTGACCTGCATATAGATTTCTCAGAAGGCAGATAAGGTGGTCCAGTATTCCAGTCTCTTGAAGAATTTTCCACAGTTTGTTGTGATCCACACGGTCAAAGGCTTTGGCATAGTTGATAAAGTAGGAGTAGATTTTTTTCTGGAACTCTCTTGCTTTTTCTATGATCCAGTGGATGTTGGCCACTTGATTTCTGGTTTCTCTGCCTTTCTAAATCCAGCTTGAACATCTAGAAGTTCTTACTCTAACTCACTCATTTTTTTGTCCCTCACTCCTCTCCCCTCTAGCAACCACCTGTGCTTTTCTCTATAACGTTTTTTTGTTGTGTTATGTTTGTTCATTTGTTTCGTTTCTTTTAGATTCCACTTAGGATAGCTCAGATGGTAAAGAACCTGCCTGCAATGCAGGGGACCCAAGTTTGGTCCATGGGTCGGGAAGACTCCCTGGAGAAGGGAATGGAATCCCACTCCAGTATTCTTGCCTGGAGAATTCCATGAACAGACCATGGGGTCGCAAAGAATTGGACATAACGGAGTGGCTAATACTTTCACTATAAGTGAAATTGTACAGAATTCGTCTTCCTCTGCCTGAATTATTTCACTTAGCATAATGCTCTCCAGATCTGTCCATGTTGTTGCAATTGGCAAGGTTTCACTCTTTTTTACAGGTGAGTATTATTCTATTGCATATATATGTATATCACATCTTCTTTTTTCTATGGATGGGCACTTAGGTTGCTTCCACGTCTTGGCTATTGTAAATAATGCTGCAATGAACTGGGGTACATGTCTGTTTTAATTAGCTTTCTTCAGTTAAATGACCAGGAGTAGAATTAATAGATCGTATGCAGTTCTATTTTTAATTTTTTGAGGAATCCCCATAGTCTTTTCCATAGTGGTTGCACCATTTTATATTCCCACCAACAGTGCATGAGGGTTTTCCTTTTCCTTTGCCAAAACGTGTTATTTGTTGTTTTTTGGTGATAGTCAATTTGACAGGTATGAGGTTATACTTCACTGTTGTTTTGATTTGCATTTTCCTGATGATGAGGAGTAGGAAATGGCAACCCATCCCAGTATTCTTGCCTGGAAAATTCCACGGACAGGCTACAGTCCATGGAGTTGCAAAGAGTCGGACACGACTGAGTGACTAATGCATGATGGTGAGGAATATTGAGCATATTTTTATGTGCTTGTTGGTCATCTGCATATCTTCTTTGGAAAAGATGTCTATTCAGATCTTCTGCCCATTCTTAATCAGGTGGTTTGCTTTTTGATGTTGAGTTGTGTAAGTTCTTAGTATATTTTGGATATTAACCCTTTTATTGGATATTTGGTTGTGAATATCTTCTCCCTTTCAGTGAATGTCCTTTCATTTTGTTGATAATTTCCTTTGCTGTGCAAAATCTTCTTAGTTTGATGAAGTCCTATTTATTTCTTTTGCTTTTATTTCCCTTGCCTGGAAGGAGAAGGAGACATGTCCATAAAAATATTTCTGAGACTGATATCAAAGAGCTTACTGCCTGAGTTTTATTCTACAAGTTTTATATGTTTAAGTCTTACATTTAAATATTTAATTTATTTGAACTTATTTTTGTGTATCATGCAAAAGAATAGTCCAGTTTGATTCTTTTGCATGTCTTGTCTAACTTTCCCAACACCATTTATTGAAGAGGCTGTGTTTTCCTCATTGTGTATACTTGCCTCCTTTGCCATAGATGAGTTGCCCACAGTGTGTGGTCCACTTCTGGGCTCTCCATTCTGTTACATTGTTCCCTGTGTCTGTTTTTGTGCCAGTGTCATACTGTTTTGATGACTGTAAATTCGTAATATCCTTCAAAATGAGAGTGCATGATGCCTCCAGCTTTGTCCTCCTTTCTCAGTATCGTTTTAGCTCTTTGGAGCCTTTTGTGTTTCCATACAATTTTAGAATTATTTGTTCTGTTTCTGTGAAAAATACTGTTTGTATTTTGACAGGGATTGCACTGAATCTGTAGATTGCCTTGAGGAGTATGGTATTTTAACAGGATTAATTCTTCCAATCCATAAACATGGTATTTCTTTCCATCTGTTTGTATTGTCTTGAACTTCTTGCATCAGTGTCCTAAAGTTTTCCAAGTACATGTCTTTTACCACTATGTAAAAGAGGTCTTTTATCTCAGGTATTTTATATTTTTTGATGCAATGATAAATGGGAATATTTTCTTAATTTCTCTTTCTGATAATTCATTGTAAGTGTATAGAAATGCTACAGATTTCTGTATATTAGTTTTATATCCTGCAACTTTACCAAATTTCTTGATGAGTTATAGTAATTTTCCAGTGGCATTCTTAGGATTTTCTATGTATAGTATGCCATTCTCTTCACATAGTAAGTTTTATTTCTTTATTTCCCATTTGGAGTTCTTTTATTTCCATACATTACACAGTTTCTCCATTCTGGCGTCTAGAAAAATTAACTCTTTCTAGTCCCACATAATTTCTGGAAATTTTACTGTTTTTCATTGCTGGTTCTTTTCTTGGTTATAATATAATATAGTATGCATATGTGTGCATGCATGCCCAGTCACTTCAGCTATATCTGACTCTTTGCAACCATATGGCCTGTAACATGCTGATTCTCCAGTCAAGAATACTAGAGCAGGTTGCCATGCCCTCCTCCAAGGGATCTTCCTGACCTAGGGATCGAACCTGCATCTCCTTAATTGCAGGCAGATTCTTTACCCACTGAGCCACCTGGGAAGCCCCATAGCATGTGTACAGCTTAATACATTTAACAGATTTTATTATATATATTACATTAATGTTATATGCTAGTGTTTTATGTTCTAGAAGGAAATGGCAACCCACTCCAGTGTTCTTGCCTGGAGAATCCCAGGGACGGGGGAGCCCAGTGGGCTGCCTTCTATGGGGTCACACAGAGTTGGACATGACTGAAGCGACTTAGCAGCAGCAGCAGAATACTATTACTACTTCATATTGCGTTATGCTAATTTATTTAAATAATAGTATTGTATTCATTTTATTCATTATTAATTTTCCTCTAAGAAAAGCTGTACATATACAGGGACTTTGTATCTTTATTTATTTCTGTATCTTCATGCTTATAACAGTATCTAGTCAATAGTAGACACTCAGATACATATTTTCTGAGCTGTTTAATTAGTGTTGTCAACTAATTTTTGATACATTGAATTTGTGCTTCTCAAATAAAAGTATTTCAGAAATTGTCATAGAAAATAAAAGGGTTTCAATTTAAAGATATTGTGGAGATATAGTGATACAACTTAAGAGAGTGAGCAAATTTTCAATTTGGTGGATAAAGTAGATCTCTCAGAAGATAGAATTTAAACTTAAAACTAAAGGAAGAGATAGGAAAGCATACAATTGTCATAAACTATACTTACGAATGTGTGCATGCAGGATTGTGTGCATACAGACAATGTAATACCCCTGATCAGGTCAGAGACAAATTATTTATGCTACTCTTATGAAGCATTAATGTATAAATTTAGTGATTTTACTTTATTTAGTTATAGTGCTATGTAATTATAGTCTATATGTTCATTTTTAGTGCATTCATATACCTTACATAAGAGTCAGCCCTGGTGGTTCAGATGGTAAAGAATCTGCAGGAGACCCAGCTTTGATCCCTGGGTCAGGAATATCCCCTGGAGAAAAGAAATGGCACCCCACTTCAATATCCTTGCCTGGAGAATTCCATGGACCAAGGAGCCTGGTGAGTTACAGTTCATGGGGTCCACAGCTAATGTGACATATTGGCTTACCATGAGAAATGGCATGATGATGTCCTCATTGTAGAAATTTTGATTAAAAAATAGCTGATCTTTTTATTCCAGGATGCTGTAATGATTAACATGGTCATCTCTACAGTATTTGAGTTTCAGTAGAAATTTTATTATATGATACTTGTATAAGATTATGAAGAGAAAGTACTTGGATTCAAATTCCAGCTTTGCCCTTAATAGTAAACAAATTCAGCAAAGCATGTAATATCAATTTCTATGATATTAGTAACAATATCAAATATCATTGTTGTAAGAATTAAGTGAGATAATGCTATCAAATTGAAAAATTTTCTACTTTTTGTTCCTCTTTCCTACAATTTTTTTTCTTATTCACCTATATTTATTTTTTTTCTTTTCAAAATAATTGTTCTACAGTTTAAGGCCAGTTTCTTACCTCCAGGACTTCCCTGGTAGCTCAGACAGTAAAGAGTCTGCCTGCAATTGAGGGACCCCTGGGTTTGATCCCTGGATTGGGAAGATTCCTTGGAGAAAGAAAATGACAACACACTCCAGTATTCTTTCCTGGAAAATCCCATGGATGCTGCAGTCTGGCAGGCTACAGTCCATGGAGTCCCAAAGAATCACACACCTACACTTCAAGTATCTTTTCAGATTATTTAGCTCTGACTATTCCTCAATTTTCAAACGACTTTATTTTCATCTTTCTAAAAGGTGAATTTCTTCTTATTAGTACATAAAAATAATCAAATCTTTCTCATTCTTAAGTCCATATTGCTCTACAGTTTATTCTCTCCTCCTTTTTCTGTTTTTTACACCACAGCTCCTTGAATCAAATGAAGAATTTACTTGATACTCACTCTTTAAAATAGTGTTATTATTTATTATCTCCTGACTCTCCACTAAAATGGCTCAAATTCTCATGTAGTTTATAAGTTTTAGAAAATACTCTTCAGTGAAGAATGTTTTCACTATAAGTGTACTAAGTAATGGAAGAAAACATATTTAGAGCATAGATTTTCCTTTGCTTCTCCTGGGAACCAATGAGAAACTTGGGTTTCAGGAATTTTATGATAGTTTGTATTTGGAGTACTTACTTGAATACATTGCAGGGTTGGAATTGTAATTATTTATGAGTCAGTTTTAAAAAATTCACTGACTAGTAAATTTTATTGCTCCCGGCTTTTGTGATGGGTGGATTTATGCAGAAAATTCTGTATGTAGTAAATAACTTCATTATGCGTAGGCCTAACACCTTGTCTCATGTTCTCCAGCAGGCATGAAAGGGCCAGCTTCTAGTCTGCATTTTGGTTTCAGTCTCTTTGGACCACTTGCATTTAGTTCCCACTTTTCTCTCTGGCTTTCAATTTCCTCTTCAATCATGGCATATAAGGATTTTTTTCATTAAAGTTTGGCTATATACTTAAATATCTTATTGTAGGGGAGAAAAAGTAATTATTCCTTTTAGCTTTCAGAGTTTTTAGGTGAGAACTAATGTGATAAAAGATGATTAAGAAGAGAAAAGCAGATAAAAGTTTATTAACATATGTGCCTCATGAATACATGGGAGATACCCAGGGAAGAATGAGTAACTCCCAAGGTAGCTTAGAATTCAGGCTTCAGTATCAGTTAAGTTGCTCAGTCATGTCCGACTCTTAGCCACCCCATGGACTGCAGCATGCCAGGCTTCCCTGGCCATCACCAACTCCTGGAGCTTGCTCAAATTCATGTCCATTGAGTTGGTGATGCCATCCAACCATTTCATCCTCTGTTATCCCCTTCTCCTCCTGCCTTCAATGTTTCCCAGCATCAGGGTCTTTTCCAAGGAGTCAGTTCTTCACATCAGGTAGCCAAAGTATTGGACTTTCAGCTTCAGGATCAGTCCTTCCAATGAATATTCAGGACTGATTTCCTTTAGAATTGACTAGTTTGATCTCCTTGAAGTCCAGGGAACTCTCAAGTGTCTTCTCCAACACCACAGTTGAAAAGCATCAACTTGAAAAGCAACGACTGAACAGTTGTTCAAACCACAATTGAAAAGCAACACTGAATTCACATCCATACATGACTACTGGAAAAACCATAGCTTTGGTTTTTGTTGGCAGAGTAATGGCTCTGCTTTTTAATATACTGTCTAGGTTGGTTGTAACTTTTCTTCCAAGGAGCAAGCATCTTTTAATTTCATGACTGCAGTCACCATCTGCAGTGATTTTGGAGCCTAAGAAAATAAGTCTGTCACTATTTCCATTGTTTCCCCATCTATTTGCCATGAAGTGATGGATAGGATGCCATGCATGATCTTAGTTTTCTGAATGTTGAGTTTTAAGCCAACTTTTTCATTCTCCTCTTTCACTTTCATCAAGAGGATCTTTAGTTCTTCTTCACTTTCTGCCATAAAGGTGGTGTCATCTGCATATCTGAGGTTATTGATATTTCTCCCGGCAATTTTGATGCCACCTTGTGCATTATCCAGCCCAACATTTCATATGATGTACTCTGCATAGAAGTTAAATAAGCAGGGTGACGATATACATCCTTGATATACTCCTTTCTTGATTTGGAACCAGTCTGTTGTTCCATGTCCAGTTCTAACTGTTACTTCTTGACCTGCATACAGGTTTCTCAGGAGGCAGATATGGTTGTCTGGTATTCCCATCTCTTTAAGAATTTTCCACAGTTTGTCATGATCCACAAATCAAAGGCTTTGGCATAGTCAATAAAGCAGAAGTAGATGTTTTTCTGGAACTCTCTTGCTTTTTTAACGATCCAACCGATGTTGGCAATTTGGTCTCTGGTTCCTCTGCCTTTTCTAAATCCAGCTTGAACATCTGAAAGTTCTCACGTGTTGTTGAAGCCTGACTTGGAGAATTTAGAGCATTACTTTGCTAGCATGTGAGATGAGTGCAGTTGTGCAGTAGAAGGAAATGGCAACCCACTCCAGTATTCTTGCCTAGAGAATCCTGTGGACAGAGGAGCCTGGTGGGCTGCTGTCCATAGGGTCACATGGAGTCGGACACGACTGAAGCGACTTTGCATGCATGCATGCATTGGAGAAGGAAATGGCAACCCACTCCAGTGTTCTTGCCTGGAGAATCCCAGGGACGGGGGAGCCTGGTGGGCTGCCGTGTATGGGGTCACACAGAGTCGGACACGACTGAAGTGGCTTAACAGCAACAGCAGCATGAACATTCTTTGACATTGTCTTTCTTTGGAATTGGAATGAAAACTAATGTTTTCCAGGCCTGTGGCTACTGCTGAGTTTTCCAAATTTGATGGCATATGGAGTGCAGCAGTTGCACAGCATCATCTTTTAGG
>NW_011494807.1:6176480-6181528 GCF_000754665.1 Bison bison bison | reverse complement strand
CAGTTCTTCTGTGTATTCTTGCCACCTCTTCTTAATATCTTCTGCTTCTGTTAGGTCGCTACCATTTCTGTCCTTTATTGAGCCCATCTTTGCATGAATATTCCCTTGGTATCTCTAATTTTCTTGAGATCTCTAGTCTTTCCCATTCTATTGTTTTCCTCTATTTCTTTGTATTGATCACTAAGGAAGGCTTTCTTTACTCTCCTTGCTATTCTTAGGAACTCTACATTCAAATGGGTATAATTTTCCTTTCTCTTTTGCCTTTAGCTTCTCTTCTTTTCTCCACTATTTGTAAGGCCTCCTCAGACAACCATTTTGCCTTTTTGCATTTCTAAGTGATGGTCTTGATCACTGCCTCCTGTACAATGTCATGAACCTCTGTCCATCATTATTCAGGCACTCTATCCATCAGATATAATCCCTTGAATCTATTTGTCACTTCCACTGTATAATCTTAAGGGATTTGATTTTTGTCATACCTGAATGGTCTAATGGTTTTCATTACTTTCTTCAATTTAAGTCTGACTTTGGCAATAAGGGGTTCATGATCTGAGCCACAGGCAGCTCCCAGTCTTGTTTTTGCTGACTGTATAGAGATTCTCTATCTTTGGCTGCAAAGAATATAATCAATCTGATTTTGGTATTGAATGTCCAGTGATGTCCATATGTAGAGTCCCTCTTGTGTTGTTGTAAGAAGGTGTTTGCTATTACCAGGGTGTTCTCTTGGAAAACCATAAGCCTTTGTCCTGTTTCATTTTGTACTCCAAAGCCAAATTTGCCTGTTACTCCAGGTATCTCTTGGCTTCCTACTTTTGCATTCCAGTCCCCTGTGATGAAAAGGACATGTTTTTTGGGTGTTAGTTCTAGAAGATCTGTAGGTCTTCATAGAACTGTTCAACTTCAGCTTCTTCAGCATTACTGGTTGGGGTGTAGACTTGGATTATTGTGATATTGAATGTTTGCCTTGGAAATGAGTAGAGATCATTCTGTAGTTTTTGAGATTGCACCCAAGTACTGTTTTTTGGACTCTTTTGCTGACTATGAGGGTTACTCCATTTCTTCTAAGGGATTCTTGCCTATAGTAGTAGATATAATGGTCATCTGTGTTAAATTTGCCCATTCGTGTTCAGGAGCAGTGACCCCACAAGAGACTGACCCAGACCTTCCTGTGAGTGACCAGGATTCTCTGGCGGAGGCCTGGGTTGGCGGTTTCTGGCTGCAGGGTCAGGGGCACTGAGTGGGGCAGTGCATGCATGGGACATTTTGAAGGAGGTTCCCATTATCTTTATTACCTCCACCATAGTTTGGTCTCTGGTCAAACAACAGGGAGGGAACACAGCCCCACCCATCAACAGAACATTGGATTAAAGATTTACTGAGCATGGCCCTGCCCATCAGAACAAGACCCAGTTCCCCCTACAGTCAGTCTCTCCCATGAGGAAGCTTCCATAAGCCTCTTAGCCCTCAGAGGGCAAACAGAATGAAAACCACAGTCACAGAAAACTAGTCAAACTGATTACATGGACCACAGCCTTGTCTAACTCAATGAAACTATGAACCATGCCATGTAGGGCCCCCCAAGACGGATGGATCATGGTGGAGAGTTCTGACAAAACATGGTCCACTGGAGAAGGGAATGGAAAACCACTTCAGAATTCTTGCCTTGAGAACCCCATGAACAGTATGAAAAGGCAAAAAGATATGACACTAAAAGATGATCTCCTCAGGTCATTCATTAGGTGCCCAATATGCTACTGGAGAAGAGTGGAAAAATAACTCCAAAAGCAATGAAGAGACAGAGCCAAAGCAAAAACAATGGCCAGTTGTGTATGTGACAGGTGATGGAAGTAAAGTCCGATGCTGTAAAGAACAGTGTTGCGTAGGAACCTGGAATGTTAGGTCCATGAATCAAGGCAAATTGAAAGTGGTCAAACAGATGTCAAGAGTGAACATCGACATTGTAGGAATTAATGAGCTAAAATGGACAGGAATTCAGGCTTAAATACCATTTTAATAGGGAAATGGGAGGAGGAGTGTAGGTTTCTTAGGGAAAAGTAAATGCTTTTAGGAAAGATGGACGAGCCTTTAGAAGAACAAATGGGAAGTATGATAGTTTGTGGGAAAATTTGTTCAGGAGTCATGTCAACTTCTCCCCTCCCCTCCTGTAATAAGCATCAATCTTTCCTGTTTGATGAAACTTTTAGGTAGGGGATTTATGACAACTGAGTTCCTTTTGGAGAATCTGTCTTTAGGTAGATAAGAGGAGTTCAGAGAAAGCCTCTCCCTGCATTTGTTGCTTTTCAAGTACCTACAGCTCAAAATAATCACTATGCCAAAGTGGTATATTTTGGGGTGGAATGTTTTGAACTTCTATAGTTATATTTTGGCATGGCATATTTTAGTATTTAAGTATTTTTTTCTGTATTTTATTTATTTCAATCAGGAAGAGGTAATTCCTTTATTAGTTCTATATCACTTTCTGAATTCTCCATTCCCTGAAGTATTGTAGTAGTCAGAACCCCTCCATGAATTCTGTTTTTATTAAAGTCACCAAATGCATCTGAAGACAAAGAGCAGATACCTTATTTGCCCACAGTTGATAGCTAACTCATTTTTTGCTTCTGCAATATTAGTCCTTCCTGTCTTTCTACACTTTAGATTCATTTTCCTGTTCAATCTCATCACTAGCCCTTCTTCCTAAGACTGCCAATTAAGTTTCAAGATCTATCTTTGGCTATCATTTCTGCTGTCTATAGATAGATAACTCCATAGCTAAGGATGTAATCTGATAATTTAAAAAATTGTATTTCCAGAGATTTCTCTCCTGTTTCAGAACAAGTTTATCTGACATCTGGATATCTACCATGTATTTCCCTTTAAACTAACATGTTAAAAGTCAAATTTGTCACTTTGCCTACAAGGACTCACTCTGAAAATCCCTGCTGCCTGCTTCCCCACTAACTACACATGATTCTTTTTGACTTTTTAATTCCAATAAATGGTAAGCCACTTCTTTGGGAATCCTCCTCCTCGTTTCTTTCTCTTTCGGCCAGCACGTTCAAGAAATAAATGCATCATGTCAATTCCCCACCCCCCCAAGCTTGTTTAATTCATCCATTTCTCTTCTTGTCCATTTCATGCTACTTAAGAATAGGCTGTCTTCCTTCTCAGCTAGTTTGTGGTAGGATATTTATTACCTCTCTCCATACTTCCAATTTTGCCACTCTACAATAAAATAAAATTTTTTTTTCTTAATAGAATATCTTCTCCTAAAAGTATTTTATGCATACTACTACTTCAGCCTGGGGTATCTTTTCTATCTCTCCCTCTTCAGCTGAAGAACTCCTATTTACCATTCATTACTTGTATTACTTGTAATCCAGGAGGCCTTCTCAGACTCCCAATGGTGACTGTTCCTCCTTGTGCGTGTTCTTGTCACAGCACTTATCACATCATGTTTTACCTGCAGATAGCTTGCTGCTGCTACTACTGCTAAGTCGCTTCAGTCGTGTCCGACTCTGTGCAACCCCATAGACGGCAGCCCACCAGGCTCCCCCGTCCCTGGGATTCTCCAGGCAAGAACACTGGAGTGGGTTACCATTTCCTTCTCCAATGCATGAAAGTGAAAAGTGTAAGTGAAGTCGCTCAGTCGTGTCCGACTCTTCATGACCCTATGGACAGCAGCCCACCAGGCTCCTCTGTCCATGGGATTTTCCAGGCAAGAGTACCGGAGTGGGTTGCCATGGCCTTCTCCGATAGCAGATAGCCTAACTAGATAGAAAGCTCTTCTCAGCCTTTTTGGCTAAGATCAAGTGTAGCATCTGTTCTTATAAGTTTAATATCTGATACGTTCTCTATCTGAGGACTATATATTAAATGGATTTTTGAAGCAGGGAGCTGCAATAGGAGCTTACTCTGCGGGGGGAAAAAAGAAAATGAAAAAGGAAGAAGAAACAAAGAGGGAAGCACTTTGAAAGCATGCAAATATATATATATGTGTGTGTGTATATATATATCCAATGCTATGTACAGGGTCTTGACATAGTAGCCACTTAGTAAATATTTGTTATATTTTTAAAGAAGAGCAATATTCTCAGTGTCTGTCATTTTATCCAAAGCCAATGAAATGTTATTTTGGCAAGTAATATCCCCCATTCCAAATATTGTTAAAAACAGAATAGATTCTCTTTTAATATTGATTGGAGTTTAGCACAGATCTATCTTGAAAGTAGTAATGAAAGTGACATTAAATAGTTTATTTGATATTTGCTATGCAGTTTATTATACTTTTTCTTCAAGGACCTGACCAATTGGTTGACTATATGGAAATAAAATCTGCTGGTCTCTATGTATTTAAATTTTTTTACCAAAATAGTCATTGTGCTGAGTTCATCAGTTCAGTTCAGTTGCTCAGTCATGTCTGACTGTGCGACCCCATGAATCACAGCACACCAGGCCTCCCTGTCCATCACCAACTCCCAGAGTTCACCCAGAATCACGTCCATCGAGTCAGTGATGCCATCCAGCCATCTCATCCTCTGTTGTCCCCTTCTCCTCCTGCCCCCATTCCCTCCCAGCATCAGAGTCTTTTCCAATGAGTCAACTCTTCGCATAAGGTGGCCAAAGTACTGGAGTTTCAGCTTTAGCATCATTCCTTCCAAAGAAATCCCAGGGCTGATCTCCTTCAGAATGGACTGGTTGGATCTCCTTGCAGTCCAAGGGGCTCTCAAGAGTCTTCTCCAACACCACAGTTCAAAAGCATCAGTTCTTTGGCGCTCAGCCTTCTTCACAGTCCAACTGTCACATCCATACATGACCACAGGAAAAACCATAGCCTTGACTAGACGAACCTTTGTTGGCAAAGTAATGTCTCTGCTTTTGAATATGCTGTCTAGGTTGGTCATAACTTTCCTTTCAAGGAGTAAGTGTCTTTTAATTTCATGGCTGCAGTCACCATCTGCAGTGACTGTCTGCAGTGATTTTGGAGCCCAGAAAAATAAAGTCTGACACTGTTTCCACTGTTTCCCCATCTATTTCCCATGAAGTGA
>NW_011494807.1:6166485-6176380 GCF_000754665.1 Bison bison bison | reverse complement strand
TGTCTAGGTTGGTCATAACTTTCCTTTCAAGGAGTAAGTGTCTTTTAATTTCATGGCTGCAGTCACCATCTGCAGTGATTTTGGAGCCCAGAAAAATAAAGTCTGACACTGTTTCCACTGTTTTCCCATCTATTTCCCATGAAGTGATGGGACCAGATGCCATGATCTTCATTTTCTGAATGTTGAGCTTTAAGCCAACTTTTTCACTCTCCACTTTCACTTTCATCAAGAGGCTTTTGAGTTCCTCTTCACTTTCTGCCATAAGGGTGGTGTCATCTGCATATCTGAGGTTATTGATATTTCTCCCAGCAATCTTGATTCCAGCTTGTGTTTCTTCCAGTCCAGCGTTTCTCATGATATACTCTGCATATAACTAAAATAAGCAGGGTGACAATATACAGCCTTAACGAGCTCCTTTTCCTATTTGGAACCAGCCTGTTGTTCCATGTCCAGTTCTAACTGTTGATTCCTGACCTGCATACAGATTTCTCAAGAGGCAGAGCAGGTGGTCTGGTATTCCCATCTCTTTCAGAATTTTCCACAGTTTATTGTGATCCACACAGTCAAAGGCTTTGGCATAGTCAATAAAGCAGAAATAGATGTTTTTCTGGAACTCTCTTGCTTTTTCCATGATCCAGTGGATATTGGCAATTTGATCTCAAGGCTGAGTTTATAGACTATGCCAAAAAAAGTATTTAAAGTTATGTGCTTTCTATGTAATGTTCCTATATAGTTGAGTAAATGTTTATGAATTTGAATGTAAAAGTGCATTAAATTTTATTTCTAACCATTTTAGGAGTATATATTAGACTATTTTCATGAATAAATAAATTAGTAATTGATTTTAGAGAGTAGTGAATAAATAAATAAATCAGTAATTGATTTCAGAGAGTAGTGTTTCAACAGAGGGGAATATTTCAGATGATCTTCAGAAATATTTCACATGAAAAGGATAATTATTTACACATATTACTATACATCTGTGTATCAAAGTATGATAAATATGGAGTATACAATTCTTTCTTTTAGACTCCCAAATCAATTTAGTGATCAAGTGTTTGAAGGTACCTTCATATAAAGAACACCAGAACAAGAGTGGAGCAAAATATTTTGCTTAAGCTCTGTTAAAATATTTTCTTAAAAATGTATTCTGTAAGGTTGGTCAGGTCCTTGTAATAGCTATACTGGATATATTAATATTAGAAAAAGGTTTTGAGATAAGAAATATTACTTGAAATAAAGTCATTTCTTAATAATAAGAGGATCAACATATCAGGAAGATATAGCAATTACAAATTGTACACATGTAGAACCAGAGCCCCATAATACATGAAGCAAAAAGTGAAATAGCTCAAAGGAGAAATAGACTATTCAACAATATTAGAGATTCCAATACCTATTCTCAGTCATGAAAAGAATAATTAGGCAATCAGCAAACATAGAAGGCTTGAATACATTATCACCAACTTGACTTGTTTGACATCTATAGACTGATCCATTCCAATAACAGCAGAATACATGTCATATCAAGTGTACCCTAGCCATTCTCTAGACTATACGCTATGCTGGAAAATAAGCCTTATCAAGTTTAAAAAGATTAGAAAAAAACATCATCCAAGACACAACAATAAAACCCAGAAAAAGATAAAAATAAAAATTTCCTCTCAGAATAAACTATAAGTTAAAATTCCAAAATCAATTAAATCATGTAATGCTAAGAAAGAAAAATAAATAACAATTAGGGCATAAGTTAACTCCATGTAAAGTTACTGATAAAAAAGAGTCACACAAAGATTTAAAGCATTTTTATTTAGAATATTTAAAGGTTAAATGAAGTAACACTATTAAAAAATAACAGAAACATAAAGTAAAAATTCTAGAACTAGAAATAAAAAATGGTGTAAATTATTGAAGAAAAATTATAACCATTGGAATAAAATATTATCAAAGGGAATTGATAAATAGTAATGAGTAATTCATCTAAACAGTTATGTCTCTCTTTTCCATTCATTCTTCTATGTTGACTGAAAGTATCCAGACAAATTGCTAACTTTGCTCTGTTCTTGCTCATTCATTCATTCTCTCACTCAACAGACATTGATAAATATCTCCTGTGGCAGGCAGAGTTTTCGATGCTCTCATAGAGCTTACATTCTAGTAGGAAGAGATGTGCATTAGTTAAAAAATAATTTCATTGTGTGATAAGTGATTTTAAAGAAATAGCATTTCCCTCTCTGAGTTTTAGTATAGTTTCTGACTACAGAAATCATTCTTGGAAGCTTACCTGGGACAGCAAGTCTGGATTTATACAAGGTTATTTAGCAGGTTAAATAGCTCCCAATAGTGAGTGTAGTCCAAGCTGCTGGCTAAGGGGTGAATCATTATGGTAGTTAAAATGTCATTGTACCAATAAGTGTTTCTACTTTAGAAATAATTAGACTTACAGACATCAAACCCAGCATAAGAAACATAAAAATATAGGACCTAACAGCTGTTTAACACTGTATCAATACAATATTTCTTTAATACTCAGTGCAGATGGAGAATTAATTGAGGAGACAAGAAAAGCCAAAGAAAAGACATGGAAACAGAACAGACAGAATATGTGATTAGGTTGATTTCCTTTTCTTTTTATTTTCCTCATCTTATTTAAACTGGTAATCTATGGTCATAGATTTCAAGATTGTTATATATTCAAGTTTATTGTACTGTATTTTATATGTAAATACCTATGTTACTTTGTACTGTGCCTAGTTCATAAGCCACACATTCCAACAAGCACTCTTATTGCCCTCGTAAGTCATAAAAAGTTTACTCTTTTATTTTTTAATATTCACTAACTTCATTTTAAACCAAGCTGCACAAGATGGGTTGGGATAAAATAAAAGGTTGGGATAAAATAGATTTATCCCAATTTTCTAGCCCCAAATTATCTGAATAAATTTAAAACTTTCCAAGATTCAGGTGTTAGTCCAACCCAAAGTAAATATTATTGTCTAACTTAATCCTGGAAGTAGTAAATTATGCACATTTGCTATAGAACATGTTAATTATCTCAATAAATACAGTAATAGTAGACAAATATAGACATTTTAGAAGAATGGAATCATTGAGGAAAGACCATCCCATCTGCTGAAAGGGTGAGCCTTTCATAACATTCTCAAGTGACAAATGAGGAGCATACTTTTTCCTTTGAGAGATGTTTGATTAGCGTCTGCAGGAGCCAGGGAAAACATCTAAAACAATAACTAATGCCTAATACAAAGCACAGTCAGGTTTATTTGTGATCTTTA
Source organism: Bison bison bison (assembly GCF_000754665.1). Taxonomy (NCBI): domain Eukaryota; kingdom Metazoa; phylum Chordata; class Mammalia; order Artiodactyla; family Bovidae; genus Bison; species Bison bison. The sequence goes on along the minus strand of NW_011494807.1, from coordinate 6,173,087 downwards.
TCAGTCCCTTAGGGAAAATGATGTGGAAAATCACTGCAAAGAAATAATTCTCCAGAAAACACATCATTCAAATGGCTTTTCTATCTTACCTATCTGATAAATACAGGAGTAGGAGAGTATAGCTTAATACTCAAAGTCAGAGACTTAAAGGAAAGACACTTATTTTAGTCCTAAATGGAAAGGCTGCATTTCAAGCTCAGACCAACACACCAGGAAAGAGAAAAAGCAGACAGAAAAGGGTAGGTCTATATACTTTGAAAACTATTCACATGATAACATCTGAAGGATTCTAATGCAGCTACTCGCATATCATCCAATGAGCAAAGACAGATTAGAGTTAAAAGACTTAAGTCTTTTGTATGGCTCTATTACTGTGTGATTTCAGAGAAGTTAAGCACTTGGCTGCAGCATACCAAGCAGAGTGAATTGGAGGCTATAGCACCTTCCCTTCTCAAGTTATATTGTTAGGGAGGTAAAGCAAAGGAGATAAAACCCATGATAAAATTAAAACTTCTACAGAAATGTGATCAACTATCCAAACAGAGGGAGCTCAATAAGGTTTTGCAGAAATCAGTAAAGAATCTTTCCCAAGTTAATACTTACCATGTGTAAATGCATATTGTTTGAGAGTCTCTTCCTATTACATCATTAGCAATCAGTATAGCTCTAAGAAAGAATTATGTCTCAAATAAGAAGCAAATTAGCCCATCTCAGGGAAATGAACAGCTATTAGTACACACAAACTTTAAGAAATATCTGCTCTAGCTTAAGAAATTCAGCATATGAGAGATGCAGGTGAGTTCCTGCCATGAAGTCATCCTATTCTGTGCTGCTGCTGCTGCTGCTAAGTCGTTTCAGTCGTGTCTGACTCTGTGTGACCCCATAGACCGCAGCCCACCAGGCTCCCCCGTCCCTGGGATTCTCCAGGCAAGAACACTGGAGTGGGCTGCTATTTCCTTCTCCAATCCTATTTTCAAGACCTTTCAAGTGGGAGATTGCACACCTAAGAGTCCTTGTCGTCTCCAGATCCCATCCCGAGCTGCTCCCACCGTTGCTAGCCTGTGTGCCCCAGGGGTGCCTGCTCTGTTCTTTAATAGGAAAGAATCATGAATAAGTTCTTGCCAGTTTGTCAGGTAGAAGAGGTGATAGAGGAATCATTTTATTTTAAGGCAACAGTCAGGGCCTGCGGGGCCTAGCACTTGGCCAAGTGTCTTAATTTTCAAGTCGATTATTTTTCTCTCACCTTCCATTCCTAACTTCCAACTTCCAGGGATGAAATTCCATAAGAATGATAAGTTCATGGAAATTGTACTTGATGAGTTAGATCCTGGAGTCTTCTTCCAAAATTACAAACAAGTTATTAGCATAGGAAAATCTTTTGCCAGAAAACTGTTTTGTATGTGCTTTTTTGCTAGGTAACCTTTCAATGCTAGATTAGAAATCAAGGGTTCTCATTTTAAAGACTACTCCGTAAAAAGCATCAATGATACCCTCTGAAAACTGTTTACTTATTCTTTAGAGACATTGTGTCCAACTCAGGAGAAAGAATAAAAACTCATGTAAGCAGAAGAAGAACATATTTTTTTGTCTTAGCCATACTATTTATATTTTCCTCATTAAAAAACAAAAAAACAAAAAACAGTTGTATTGACCTGTATTCATATCCTTGCTTTGAGATCAAGCAATTCTCTTGCTCAATAATCTGCTACCTTCCCAGTGCTTTGCACAATAAAGTTCAAGTTGTTTTATTAAATGCTTAAGTACCTCTTGATTTAACTCAAACTATTTTCCTGGTTTTAAACTTCCTGTTCCCCGTTTCCTCCTGTGCCTTCCACAGCATACTACACGGAGTTACTCCTAATTTCATTTAAATACTCCTACCACAAAATATCCAACTATAGATTTGCTTACATTTTTTTAAATCTAATATATTCTTCTTTCTGTTTATTGAAGTCCTCCACCTGCTCAAAGCTTAGCTGGAGGTGATTTTATCTATGAAATCTAGTCTAGCTTCTGTAGTTAAAATTTAATCTCACCTTCCTCTCTGCTCTCATGTTTTTGTGTACTTCTTCCATGTCCCTGCTTTGTTTTTAGATATTTATGTGCCTGATGGTCCAACCCAATAGGTTGCAGGATCCTTAAAGCAAGATAGTCTGATTTGTTCATCTCTGTTCCGCGTATAGCACCTAACAGAGTTTTGAACATTTATATGCAGAAACTGCCAGGACTTCCCTAGTGGTCCAATGGTTGAGACTCTGCTTTCACTGTAGGGGTCCCAAGTTCACTCTCTGGCAGGAGAACTAAGATCCCACATGCTGTGTGGTGTGGCTGCAAAGTAAAAAAAGAAAAGAAAGAAAGAAATTGCCCAGAGAAGACCTTTTCATAGATAAAGAATGAATTCAAGAGAGGTTCACAAGAGAGAAAATCCCAAGAATGACCATTCTGTTATTATCTGATTATCTTTTGCTCTGTCTCATCCATTCACACTCCCACTTTCTGGATAATAATAGTAAAGTAAGAAAACCCGAGAAGCACAGATAGCCAGAGAAGTATATGTATATAGTCAAAGATGACTATAAATAACCTTTTGGCCAGAGTTATTGGAGGTTATTTGTTCATTAATGTATTCTTAAGGTCACTGTCTCCTACTAGATGGCATTTTTTGTGCATCTCTGCAGTCAGTTGCCTTTGGTAGTTTCAGCATATAGTTCTCTTGCCTTTATTTTTCTGTTTGCAGACTGGTACTTGAAGGTCAGCTCAGAACAAAAATCTAAGAGCACACAAAGTGAAATATGGTCAGAGCTTCTGAGCGAAGATGTTTCTACCAGGATCACCTCTGTCACCATTGCTTTAAGGTTAATATTGAGTTATCACCTCACAACAGTGTAACTGTTTCCAGTTACACTGGAAAAGGGGAAAAGAGTAAGAAGCCACCAGAAAAAGAACAGATGGGGAGAGCTCCACAGGACTCTGTTTACACTCTTGCTTTCTCTTCGCTCTATCAGAGGAATGCAAGCCTTAAAATGGAGAGAAGTCTGAGATTATTAACACAGTTTGTTTTGCATCTTGTTTTCGTGCACATGACATTCTCCCTGAGCCACAGTTATTAATCACTTGAAGACAGGTGAAAGTGATAGATTAGGCTTGTTACAGGTGAAGTGTAGAGAGAAAGAAAGATAATATTTTGCTTCAGACATTCAAAATAGGATTTATAGGACAGTGTTGTATGGTATGGTCTGGTATAGTCAGTATAGTCTGGGAAACCAAACTTTTCAGAATGTTTTTTTTTTTTTCTCCCTAAATCCCTATATTTCCTCCATTATCATGTCAGTTACCATGCCAGGAGAACTGTAAGTTATATGTAAGGTAGGAAAACACGTGGATACCTCATGTTTTGGTCCTGAGATACTTGGGTAATATTGGGGGATAGATGGAAGCAGAAGATGAAGACTACATGTATACCACCTGCCCAATCGGAGATGGGAGTGTTAGAGGGAACGCCTAGAGAAAGAGGGTTTGTCTATTTCATGGTTAAAAACATGGAAGGAGCTCTCAGGCTGCTTCTCGCCTGTGCCTGTCTGGGAAGTGACACTGTCAAGGGTTGTTGTTCAGTCGCTAAGTCATGTCTGACTCTGCAATCAGATGGACTGCAGCATGCCAGGCTTCCCTGTCCTTCACTACCTTTCAGAGTTTGATCAAACTCATGTCCACTGAGTCGGTGATCATCTGACCATCTCATGCTCTGTCATCCACTTCTCCTCCTGCACTCAGTGTTTCCCAGAATCAGGGTCTTTTCCAATGAGTCAGTTCTTCACATCAGGAGGCCAAAATATTGGAACTTCAGGATTAGTCCTTGCAGTGAATATTCAGGGTTGATTTCCTTTAGGATTATCTGGTTTGATCTTCTTCCTATCCAAGGGACTCGCAAGAGTCTTCTTCAGCACCACAGTTCAAAAGCATCAATTATTTGACGCTCAGCCTTCTATATGGTCCAACTCTCACATCCAGACATAACTACTGGAAAAACCATAGCTTTGGCTAGATGGACCTTTGTCAGTAAAATAACATCTCTGCTTTTTAATATGCTATCTAGCTTTGCCATATCTTTTCTTTCAAGGATCAAGCGTCTTTTAATTGCATAGCTGCAGTCACTGTCATCAGTGATTTTGGAACCCCCTCCCCCCCCAAAAAAAAACACAAATCTGCCACTATTTCCTTTTTTACCTCCTGTCACGTGTACTCAGTGGCATATAATGGTAGCATGGTAGATGGAAGACTAGAGTTTAGTGTTCTGTGTAGCTCTTAGATCCTGTGCATCACGGGAAGGACTCAGAACTTCAGTTAAACCCTTAAAGGATTTTACTGCAGCTGGAATCCTCCTGCCAAGGCAAGAGACACAAGAGACATGGGTTCAATCCTTGGATCAGGAAGATCCCCTGAAGTAGGAAATGGCAACCCACTCCAGTACTCTTGCCTGGAAAATCCCATGGACAGAGGAGACTGGTGGGCTACAGTCCATGGGGTTGCGCAGAGTTGGACAAGACAGGGACTGAGCGTGCACGCATGCAGTGCAGCTGGAAGTAAGCTGCATTGTGGACTACTTGGGGACAGGAGCTCAAGGCCTGGGGATACACTCCCACAATAGCTGGGAGTGGGTCCACTTCCAGACCTGGAGTTCCCCAGAAGACATGGCACTTGTGAGAGCCAGAATGATGCCAGTACCAGAGAGCTGACCAGAGAGGGAGAGAGAGAGAGAGGAGGATGAAGAAGAAGATGAAAGGAGGGAGAGTAGGGAAGAGAGAAGGGGGAAGGGAAGTTAGGTTTAAATGTCAGCAGGTCAAGCAGCAACTCAGTGGACAAGGCTCATTGCCACAGAGCGTAGGAACCCATGATAGCGCAGGGGTGCAATTTGTGTGCAAGGATCTCCTCCTGACACTGCCTTAGTTACACTAGGCCTCATCCAATCTCTACATAAAAACATGTGACTTAAATACTGATGCTTTTAAAAACATAAACCAACTGAATATTATTGGTAATGACTAAATTATTGTATTGGGTAAGGGTTTTTTTAGCATAATTTTTAAATCATGGATTTCAATAACAGCTTTTCTTCTATCTAGAGTATGGGGATTCATCCTAGACTATGGGGATTCATAATGGGTAATCATGTTATTTAAGAGATTATAAAGAATTTGCATTTTCCTGGACTTGTCTGAAGGGTAGTGTGAGTAAAACTGATATCCCAGCACATGGAGAAATACCCCAATTTTGGCACTTATTATTCTACTACTTATTAGAATTGACTGGTCTAAATGACTGGGTGGCTACCCCAATTTTCCAATATTTCTTCTGGAATCTTTTCAAATAACATTTTTTCTGGAAGTGGTCCCAATACTTTCCTCTCCCCTTCTTCCTTTCTGATTCCCTCCGTCCCTTCCTTCCTCCCACCCTTCCTCCCTTTTTCTCTCCCTTCCTCCCTTTTTCTCTCCCTTCCTCCTTTCCTCCCTTCCTTCCTTGCTTCTTTCCTTTGATAGTTCACTAACAATAACAGTAATTGTCATTGGGTATAGGAGAGCTGTGTATTTTTTTTTTTTTTAGTAGAAGCTTATTATGAAGTTCTATTGATTATAACCCTTTTTTATTTTTAATTATTTTTTTAATTGAAGCAAAGAGGTTTATTGGCTGTTGTACAGTGCAAGGTTAGCTCGGTAGAGCCAAGCTGCTGAAGCTTTGCTCCTTTCTTTCTTTTTTTAAATATAAATTTATTTATTTTAATTGGAGGCTAATTACTTTACAATATTGTATTGGTTTTGCCATACATCAACATGAATCCACCACGGGTGTACACGTGTTCCCCATCCTGAACACCCCTCCCACCTTCCTCCTCATACCATCCCTCTGGGTCATCCCAGAGCAGCCCCAAGCATCCTGTATCCTGCATTGAACCTGGACTGGCAATCTGTTTCACATATGATAATATACGTGTTTCAATAATATTCTCTCAAATCATCCCACCCTCGCCTTCTCCGACAGAGTCCAAAAGACTGTTCTACACATCTGTGTCTCTTTTGCTGTCTCGCGTACAGGGTTATCATTACCATCTTTCTAAATTCCATATATATGCGTTAGTATACTGTATTGGTGTTTTTCTTTCTGGCTTACTTCACTCTGTATAATAGGCTCCAGTTTCATCCACCTCATTAGAACTGATTCAAATGTATTCTTTTTAATGGCTGAGTAATACTCCATTGTGTATATGTACCACAGCTTTCTTATCCATTCATCTGCTGATGGCCATCTAGGTTGCTTCCATGTCCTGGCTATTGTAAACAGTGCTGCGATGAACAGTGGGGTACACGTGTCTCTTTCAATTCTGGTTTCCTCAGTGTGTATGCCCAGCAGTGGGATTGCTGGGTCATAAGGCAGTTCTATTTCCAGTTTTTTAAGGACCCTCCACACTGTTCTCCGTAGTGGCTATACTAGTTTGCATTCCCACCAACAGTGTAAGAGGGTTCCCTTTTCTCCACACCCTCTCCAGCATTTATTGCTTGTAGACTTTTGGATCACAGCCATTCTGACTGGCGTGAAATGGTACCTCATAG
>NW_011494807.1:6158304-6166385 GCF_000754665.1 Bison bison bison | reverse complement strand
TTTGCTATTATTTTCTCCCATTCTGAAGGCTGCCTTTTCACCTTGCTTATAGTTTCCTTTGATGTGCGGAAGCTTTTAAGTTTAATTAGGTCCCATTTGTTTATTTTTGCTTTGATTTCCAATATTCTGGGAGGTGGGTCATAGAGGATCCTGCTGTGATGTATGTCGGAGAGTGTTTTGCCTATGTTCTCCTCTAGGAGTTTTATAGTTTCTGGTCTTACGTTTAGATCTTTAATCCATTTTGAGTTTATTTTTGTGTATGGTGTTAGAAAGTGCTCTAGTTTCATTCTTTTACAAGTGGTTGGCCAGTTTTCCCAGCACACCTTGTTAAAGAGATTGTCTTTTCTCCATTGTATATTCTTGCCTCCTTTGTCAAAGATAAGGTGTCCATATAGTTGATTTACAATATTATGTTTCAGGTATACAGCATAGTGACTCAATATATTTATAGGTTATATTCCATTTAAAATTATTAAGAGTTAATATTACAAGAAATACAAGCTATATTCCCTTATGCTGTATAATATATCACTGTTGCTTATTTATTTTGTACATACCAGTTTGTGTGTCTCAGTCCGTTATCCCTATCTCAACCATCCCCTCTTCCCTCTCCCCACTGGTCACCACGTTTGTTCTCTATATCTATGACTCTTTCTGTTTTGTTATACATTTGTTTGTTTTATATTTTATATTCCACATATAAGTGATAAAGTGTTTGTCTTTGTCTGATTTGTTTCACTAAATGTAATACTCTCTATGTCTGTCTGCATTTTTTCAGAAAGAATTTCATTCTTTTTTATAGCTAAGCAATATTCCATACATACATACACACCCTTATCCATTCATCTGTTGGTGAGCCCTTAGCTGCTGCTTACATGTCTTGGTTTATTGTAAATGCTACTCTGAGCACTGGAGTGCATGTGTCTCTTCAAATTGCTGTTTTCATTTTCAGATATGTCCCTGGGAGTGGAATCACTGGATCATGTGGTAGTTGTATTTTGAATTTTTTGAGGCCCCTGCATACTGTTTTCCAAAGTGGCTGCACAAATTCGCAATCCCACCATCAGTGTACTGGGGTTTCCTTTCCTGCACATCCTTGCTAACGTTTATTATTTGTAGACTTTTTGATAATAGCCATTTGACAAGTATGAGGTTATATCTCCTTGTGATTTTGATTTGCATTTCTCTGATTAGTGATGTTGAGCATCTTTTCATGTATCTGTTGGTCATCTGTGTATCTTTTTGGAAAAAATGTCTCTCCAGGTCCTCAACTGAGTTTTTAATTGAATTCTTTGTGGGTGTTTTTTTTTTTGACATTGAATTGTATGAGCTGTTTATCTATTTTGTATATTAACTCCTTACAGATTATATCATTTGCAAATGTATTCTCCTATACAGTAGGCTGTCTTTTGGTCTTGTCCCATGGATTCCTCCACTCTGCAAAAACATTTAAATTTAATTAAGTCCCGTTTGTTTATTTTTGCTTTCATTTCTTTTGCTTTAGGACACTGTTCCAAGAAAAGGTATTTCTATGATTTATATCAAGGACTGTTCTGCCTGTGGTGTTTTTTAGGAGTTTTATGATTTCAGATCTTACATTTAGGTCTTTAATCCATTTTGAGTTTACTTTTATACATGGTGTGAGGACCTAAAGGCTGAGGTGCCTGATATGGAGCTCAAATGCTGAGCTCAAGTGATTCAGGGAAAATAACTACCTTTGTGATCCTTCCTGATAATGGATTCTTGTGGTCAGCCTGTGGTTTTTCCTTAGAGGGATCATCTCTACTTTTCTTACCTATCTTGACGTTGTCTTTTCCCCTTTTGTTGTGAAGATTTTGATTATCCACTTTTCGGGTTCCTTTCAAAAGGAATTATTTTATATGTAGTTGTAGATTTCTTGTGTCTATTGGTGGAGGTAAGTTTGGGATCTTCCTGTGCCACCATCTTCAACCTTTCCTACCATATTTTAATTTTTGTTCATTTTTATCAACAATTATTTTTTCGATCTATACATTTCATTTTGAATGTCTTTGGCATATTCAAAAATTAAGTATGTGATGGACATTATAGAAATTCCAGTAATACACTAGTTTACAAGTATAAAATAAAGTTATCAAAAGCAATGACCAGCATAATCCAAAAATTGTTAAGAAAACACACAAAAAGGAGAAAACACACAAAAAGGAGAAAACACACAGGATCTGAATTAATCCATTTTCTAAGGATATAACATGTGATGAATGTTGGTCTGCAGGCCCCTAATTGTAAATTTCAAACTTCTGTACTTATCAAGTTTCCATAAATTTGTGAATCCTTCACAATAAATTCTAAATCTCTTGGACAAAGATTATGAAAGTCAATTCAAATGTAAATTGACTGACTTTTCCAGACTTTTATGAAAGTCAACAACCCCACCAGATATGTACCTTAGCATGCCAATCAGGATGATTCCATAATTTATCATCTTTGGCTAGGGAAGTATCTGATATAAGCAAACAAAAGGAGAATGATAAGAGGCCTAAGCAAAAGAAATTGGTATTTTTTTCATACTGAGTTCTCTCTTGAGAGCAGCTTTGAAAAATATATGAAGTTGCCTGTAATTGCTAAATTGTTTATCTGGAAATATTTTTGAATTTGTACCAATCCCTGCTCCCCTCATATCTAGATGCCCTAGTCACTGTTTATATTTCTAAACAGTTTGACTAGTTCCATAAGAATGTTGCTGAAGTTTGCCACTTATTTTATCTTCATTCAAATGTTTTATCCTACTCTTCCACCTTTAAGTTTATTACCTTTCACACAGATTGTATCTACTTGATATATAGCCAACTTTGCTTATCTCACCTACAGATTTGATCTTTTGCTGCTGCTGCTAAGTCACTTCAGTCGTGTCCAACTCTGTGCGACCCCAGAGACGGCAGCCCACCAGGCTCCCCCGTCCCTGGGATTCTCCAGGCGAGAACACTGGAGTGGGTTGCCATTTCCTTCTCCAATGCATGAAAGTGAAAAGTGAAAAGGAAGTCGCTCAGTCATGTCTGACTCTTGGTGACCCCATGGACTGCAGCCTACCAGGCTCCTCCATCCATGGGATTTTTCCAGGCAAGAGTACTGGAGTGGGGTGCCACTGCCTTCTCTGGATCTTTTGCTAAGTATGCCCAAATCAAACAGTTGTTTACAGGCAATATCCTGGCAAACTAGGAGCATTCATCTTAAAACAGCAATCAATTGAGACACAATTGCTCAGAGAATCCATTTTACAGGGGGAAATAAGTTAAATCAGTTGTTAATACTTGTATCTTAAAAAACGCCATATAATTTGATATGGTATGGAATCCTGTAGTCCATCTAGGATTACCCATCTATGTTTATTAGTGTAAAAAGAAATTCCATTAGGAGAAAAAGTTGCATTTCCAAATTACTCCCCAAATTGTTTACAACATTTCTTTATATAAGGATACCTAATATTTATAAAGCTATCACTTGTTTTCAAGTCACTTTAATGTAGGTGATTTGTTAAACATCTCCTTATGTTTTTTTTATTACAATTTCCTCTTTGCAATAGTTGTAGAGCCATTCACGTACACCAGTGTTTCCTAAAAAGTAGTTTAAAAACTACTAGTATCCTTAAAAAAGTTAGTTAATATTTCAAAAATTTTCAAAACAGAATTTTGTGAGTAAGTAAATTTGAAAAGTTTGTGTTAACAAAGCTAAATGGAATTCTTAGGTCAAAACTCCTTGAAACATTTAATAGTTTAATGTGCTATGTTATTCTTCGAGGAGGTAGCTCACTTATACAGTTTTCCCAGAATTACTTGATTAAATAATTTGTTTTCAAAGAATATTTAAGAACCCTAGAATTCTTCAGTGCACATTTTGGTGAAAACTGTTAATAGTGTCTGTTCCACTTATTAGCTTTTTTTTTTTTAAGATTTAAAAAATTATTTATTTTTAATTGTAGGATAATCACTTTACAATATTGTATTGATTTCTGCCATACATCAACATGTACATCACCATATGTAAAAATAGATCGCCAGTGGAAATTTTCTGTATGCCTCACGGAGCTGAAACCGGTGCTCTGTGACAACCTAGAGGGTTGGGCTGGGATGGGGTAGGAGGGGGAGGGAGGTTCAAGAGGGAGGGGACATATGTATATCTATGACATTCTGATATATGGCAGAAACCAACTTATTAATTTTACAGTTCTCTCCTCTTCAGGGAACAACTGTTGTTTTTTAGTATTACCTCCTGAAAATATGATTTCAGTCACTGCAAAGGCATCCAACACAACGGAAACTGCGGGGAGGAGGACAGTGGAAACATCCAGATATTTTACCGCTAGGAGGTACTTACTAAGATTTCTTAAAGATTAGCCCCCGTTTGTGTTACGGTCAGTGCACCTCTGGTATCACTGCTCTTAAAGGAGTTGTCTCTCAGCCAACTGAAGTCAGATTTTAGGTCCCACGGTGTTCCTGGGTTTACTAGGGGCCTCAGCATTTAAAAGCCACCATATCCAGGGCCAGGCATTAGAACCCTGGACTGAGAATCTTTCATTTCTGCTGCTTCCCTTCAACATATTTTCAGATATACTTCAACTCTCCCTTGAGGGCAACCTCCTCAAACTTCTAATTTTGTTACTTTGATATGACCCATTACACAGAACTTTAATGACTCATCAGAAACAGCCTCTGAGTTTTTGCAACAGTGTTTACTCTTCCTTGAAAAGAATGAAGGTCTAGCAATTAAAAACTCTCCATTGGGAGAAGATAAATATTTCATTCTTGCTGCATTACCATCTCTCAAAGTTTCTGGCCCAAGCAGCCATAAATGAATAAACAAATGAGTAGATAAATAAATAAATACTTAAATATGTAAGAAAGAAATGTTAGGAAATAAGACAAGTAGTCTGTCTTTACTGATCACTTTGCCATTCCTGTCTTTGCTGGGATACCCAATGACAGCAAGAATGAGTCTTAATATGCATACAAGATATTAGCTTTCATCCCAAATCAACATCTCTTTTAGATCTGTTTAAAATAAAACATTTATTTCAGTGAGGCACAGGTACAGGAAAGCAGGTGTCTAAACCCACACTGCTAGTAAGACAAGCTAGACTCTATCTGACTCCTATCTTTGGGCTCTTGGCCTAATGCTTTCTGTAAGACAGCTTTCCTCTGTGTGAGCTCACATATTTCTTTGTGCCTCTCTTATGTTAATATTCTCAAATCAGTATACAATCAATTTCCTGTTAAAGTGCATGTTCCTTAACTCCTCAGAGCAAAGACTGCATTAGCAATTTTTCTTTTTTAAAAACTGTCTAAAATGCACAAGGCAGAACTTAATTGTTTGCTGAACATTTTGAATGAATAAGCCCCAGGGGATCTAGACTGCATTTATTTATTTAAAATAAATCCTGGACTAAGATGTGGTTTGACTAGCTTATATATAGGAGTCTTAAACCGTAAGCTGGACTAGCTATCATTTTGACCTAGACTCTCTCTCTCCTTCAATGTATTTATTCCAATTAGCTGATAAACGCACAGAGGTCAGATGTGGAGCACAGCTAGACTGTTCTCTGGAGACAAGAAACGCTCATAGTAAATTCTTACTAAATGCTTCTTCTTGTTGGTGATGATGACATAGTTTATCATTTCCAGTTAACTTCTTGCAATATGAGTTGTTTCATTATGACAAAATTTACAATAATATTAGGTACTAGTGCTTCCAGCCTGGGACTAATCACTGTGATGATTAGACACAAGGCTATGACAGTGGTTTGCAGGCAGAAATTAGCATGAGAACAGTCCTTGTGTGAACACGCAGAGAGGTCAATATTACATGATTATAAATTAGCTTGGTGGACTGGTGTGGTCATTAGCTCAGTCGAGTGTTCCTATTTCATATAATTGTTTGCTGCACCTGAATTAATTTGAGTGTTTAAATCCTGCATATTAATTCTGTGCTGCAGGATGTAAAGCTTTGGACTAATCCCTATAATACTCTTTAGTATAAACACCTTAATCAAGCAACAGCTTTATAATTAGTTCTACTTACAGGCTGGATATAATTTACTAGTTCTACAGATCATAAGTTACCACAACTTTTTAATCATAGTAATTATGCTTTAGAATGTAAGCATAAATGGACTTTTCTAGTTTATTCCAAGAATGAAACCAAGGCAGTCAAAATCAGGAGATTAATAAAATCCAATATATGGATACACTTTGTATTTTTATGGCAGCTCAAGATCACTCATCCTTGGAATTTAATCACCAGATTACAGTAGGCTATTGAGCTGAGAAGGTGATTTTTTCTCCTTTAAAAGGGAGCACAATTCTCTATTTATTACATATTTCTTTTGTTGGGTGTGAAAAATGCTGACATGATTTAATTTTATCACAGCAGTGAGTGCTCTGACAATATCCCTCTTGTGTACTAAACCTAGTAAGTAAATAATGGTTTAGTTACGAAGTATGTGCTGATCCATTTTTCTTTTTATCTGTTTTTTCCCCTGAGGATTTTAAAGTACAATCATTTCTGGCATTAAGACCATTTGTATGGTCAGGCTACACAATTTAGAGAGCAGCACTTTAAATTAAGTCTTAAATAAGCATTTAAATTAAATTTAATAAAGAGTTACTTGTATTAATTAAAGTAAATTTATTTAAAATACTTTATTGAGATTTAGGAATGTTATGAAAGATGAGACTCTTCTTATAATATTGCTAAACTTCAGTGGATATATATTATTGGATGAACCAGTTGAAATATGAAATCACTGTCTTCATATATCTTACTGAAATATTTATTTGAGATTTTGATACAAGTTCAATATAGAGGTAACTTTTTCTAAGAAAACTTCATGAAAATAGCTAAAACTTTTAGAGTTTCAATCCTAAAATCTATAATTATATCAGTTCAATTCATTTCAGGCACTCAGTCGTGTCCGACACTTTGTGACCCCATGAACTGCAGCACACCAGGCCTCCCTGTCCATCAGCAACTCTCGGAGCCTGCCCAAACTCATGTCCATCGAGTCCATCCAACCATCTCATCCTCTGTCGTCCCCTTCTCCTCCTGCCCTCAATCTTTGCTAGCATCAGGGTCTTCTCAAATGAGTCAGCTCTCCACAGCAGGTGGCCAAAGTATTGGAGTTTCAGCTTCAATATCAGTCCTTCCAATGAATACCCAGGGCTGATCTCCTTCAGAATGGACTGGTTGGATCTCCTTGCAGTCCAAGGGACTCTCAAGAGTCTTCTCCAACACCGCAGTTCAAAAGCATCAATTCTTTGGTGCTCAGCTTTCTTTATAGTCGAACTCTCACATCCATACATGACTACTGGAAAAACCATAGCCTTTACTAGATGGACCTTTGTTGGGAGTTTCAATGCTAAAATCTATAATTATATAAAATAATATATATGTATATGCATAGTTATAAATACAATTTTGTGAAAATATATGTTTATGTTTGTATACATGCAAATGTAAGTATGCTATGTTAATAACAAAATATAGACAGTGCTCAAACACTTTATTCTGATCATTCTAAAAAATGGTTTTGGTTATCTTGTGGTGAATTTGTTCATAGTAAATTCTATTGATTATAAAAATAGGCAAAATAACTGACAGTATTGTATGACAGGGTCAAAGGTAGCTTATAAACACAGTTAATTTAAGGGTGCTGGAGAAGGAAATGGCAACCCATTCCAGTGTTCTTGCCGGGAGAATTCCAGGGACGGGGGAGCCTGGTGCCGTCTATGGGGTTGCACAGAATCGGACATGACTGAAGTGACTTAGCATAGCATAGCATAAGACCATTTACAGTGATTAAATAATTATCTCATTTAGCATAATGATGTTTTCAGGTAGTTTATGATTAACTGGTATTATGGACAGTGGTTAACTAAGCAACTACACCATTGTAACTCAGAAATCTTTCAGTTGGCTATTTGAGAAAATTTTCAGAACTGAAGACAAATCCCTTAGGACAGAGAACAGACTGAAATGTCACCAAATTTTAGAATAAATAGCCTGGACAGAGAGAAGCTGATGTTAGCTGGAATCTTAGAGATTTCAGA
>NW_011494807.1:6154677-6158204 GCF_000754665.1 Bison bison bison | reverse complement strand
CTGATGTTAGCTGGAATCTTAGAGATTTCAGAAGGAAGATGTCACTTTTAGAATAGAGACGTATCCAGCTTGTCAAGGGAACTCTAAGTGAACAGTCCCTAGCTATAGGGAGTGGGATCTCCAAAGAATCCTTGAAGTCACTCATGAAAGCCTTAAATCTGTGAGATTCAGAAAGCACTAAACCAGCATTTATCAGTGTTTATCAGTGCTACCGGGCTGGAAAAGGTCAGTTTTCATTCCAATCCCAAAGAAAGGCAATGCCAAAGAATACTCAAACTACTGCACAATTGCACTCATCACACATGCTACCAAAGTAATGCTCAAAATTCTCCAAGACAGACTTCAACAGTATGTGAACTGAGAACTTTCAGATGCTCAAGCTGGATTTAGAAAAGGCAGAGGAACCAGAGATCAAATTGCCAACATCCATTGGATCATCAAAAAAGCAAGAGAGTTCCAGAAAAACATCTATTCCTACTTTATTGACTGAGCCAAAGCCTTTGACCATGTGGATCACAACAAACTGTGGAAAATTCTTTAAGAGATGGGAATACCAGACTAGTTTATCTACCTCCTGAGAAACCTGTATGCAGGTCAAGAACCAACAGTTAGAACTGAATGTGGAACAACACACTGGTTTCAAATTGGGAAAGGAGTCTGTCAAAGCTGTATATTGTCACCCTGCTTATTTAAGTTATATGCAGAGTATATCATGAGAAACGCTGGGCTGGATGAAGCACAAGCTGGAATCAGGATTGCTGGGAGAAATATCAATAACCTCAGATACGCAGATGACACCACCCTTATAGCAGAAAGTGAAGAAGAACTAAAAAGCCTCTTGATGAAAGTGAAAGAGGAGAGTGAAAAAGTTTGCTTAAAGCTCAATATTCAGAAAACGAAGATCATGGCATCTGGTCCCATCACTTCATGGCAAATAGACGTGGAAACAATGGAAACAGTGACAGACTTTATTTTCTTAGGCTCCAAAATCACTATGGATGGTGACTGCAGCCATGAAATGAAAAGATGCTTGCTCCTTGGAAGAAAAGCTATGACCAACCTAGACAGCATATTAAAAAGCAGAGACAATACTTTGCCAACAAAGGTCCATCTAGTCAAAGCTATGATTTTTCCAGTAGTTATGTATGGATGTGAGAGTTGGGACTATATAGAAAGCTGAGCACTGAAGAATTGATGCTTTTGAATTGTGGTGTTGGAGAAGACTCTGAGAGTTCCTTGGACTGCAAGGAGATCCAACCAGTCCATCCTAAAGGAAATCAGTCCTGAACATTCACTGGAAGGACTGATGTTGAAGCCGAACCTCCAATACTTTGGCCACGTGATGCGAAGAACTGACTCATTGGAAAATACCCTGATGTTTGGAAAGATTGAAGGTGGGAACAGAAGGGGATGAGAGAGGGTGAGATGGTTGGATGGAATTTCCAACTCTATGGACATGAGTTTGAGTAACTCTGGGAGTTGGTGATGGACAGGGAAGCCTGATGTGCTGCAGTCCATGGGGTCACAAAGAGTCAGACATGACTGAATGACTGAACTGAACTGACCAGGCCCTTTGCCTTAGCATTTTCACCCCCATGATACAGCATGGTCATGGGAGGGTGAGAAACCTCACTTTTGAATGAATATTGAAAAGGTGATTATCATATGAATCATAAAATAAAATACAAGAAGCAGTTCTCTAAGTTAGATCTGCAGACTCCTGGGAGTCCCCAGAGAGACCTTTCTAGGAGATCTGGGAGATCAAAGCTTTTTTTCATAATAATACTAAAGCATTATTTATTTTTTTCATTGTGTTGACATTTGCAGTAGTGTTACAAAAGTATCAGTGGGTGAACTGCTGACTCATTAGCCTGAATCAAGACGGTAATACCAAGGTGTACTAGCAGTCATTGTATTCTTCATCACGGTCCACTGGCACCTAATCCAAAAAACGCTAGTTCCGAGTCATCTTTCCTTCCATTGCTATTATGGCTAAAATATTTCTTACAACTAGACTTGGCATTTCTTGTTTCTTGTCTTACAGCACCTCTTTTCTCTCTTTCCCATGACCTGGGAAGTCCCTGGTACAAAAGTTCCTCCCTGTTACTCTGGATGTTCCTCTGACTGCCCTTTTGCTTTTCAGTTGCCCTCTACTTCTTCTTGAGAGATTTTACCAAGTCTTGATTTGACCCTGTTGGACACATATCTTGGACTTTGGGCCAGTCTCCTCCTCCTCTCAAATTAACCTTCTCTAATTAACCACCAATTGCTTCTGGATGTTGTTTTCTGATTTCTAAAGTGACAGCTAAGTATTTGATAAGATTATTCTTAAAGTACTAGAGGTTGCAAAATATTTCTCTGATTCTTTTTCGCCGACTACATGTCCTCTTCCTCATTAGATGGAAGACACCTCAGTTCTTCAAAGAATTCTTAGGGCAGGATGTGGCTAAATTATATTTTCATGGGTTTTGAGTCATTATGAATAAAAGAATGATATCTAGGATAAAGGTGATCATGGGCCTTATACATGCTTGTCTTCACAGACAACATCCAGGGCTTCAAAATGAGGAGTCATCTGAAATTATATTTTCAGGGAAACAGATGTTTAGCCAGCCAAAAGAAGACACAGTGAGGTTCTATTAGCCGAGTTTAGAGTTGAAGGGCAATCTTGTGATTGCTTGGCCTCTAGTGGGTGCTCAAATAATGCTTCCAGAAAAGCATCTATTTCTGCTTTATTGAATATGCCATAGCCTTTGACTGTGTGGATCACAATAAACTGTGGAAAATTCTGAAAGAGATGGGAATACTGGACCACCTCATCTGCCTCTTGAGAAATTTGTATGCAGGTCAGGAAGCAACAGTTAGAACTGGACATGGAACAACAGACTGGTTCCAAATACGAAAAGGAGTATGTCAAGGCTGTATATTGTCACCCTATTTATTTAACTTCTATGCAGAGTACATCATGAGAAACGCTGGACTGGAAGAAACACAAGCTGGAATCAAGATTGCTGGGAGAAATATCAATAACCTCAGATATGCAGATGACACCACCCTTATGGCAGAAAGTGAAGAGGAACTAAAAAGCCTCTTGATGAAAGTGAAAGTGGAGAGTGAAAAAGTTGGCTTAAAGCTCAATATTCAGAAAATGAAGATCATGGCATCCAGTCCCATCACTTCATGGGAAATGGAGAAACAGTGGAAACAGTGTCCGACTTTATTTTTCTGGGCTCCAAAATCACTGCAGATGGTGACTGCAGCCATGAAATTAAAAGACGCTTACTCCTTGGAAGGAAAGTTATGACAAACCTAGATAGCATGTTCAAAAGCAGAGACATTACTTTGCCAACAAAGGTTCATCTAGTCAAGGCTATGGTTTTTCCTGCGGTCATGTATGGATGTGAGAGTTGAACTGTGAAGAAGGCTAAGCGCCAAAGAATTGATGCTTTTTGAACTGTGGTGTTGGAGAAGACTCTTGAGAGTCCCTTGGACTGCAAGGAGATCCAACCAGTCCATTCTAAAGGAGA
>NW_011494807.1:6150795-6154577 GCF_000754665.1 Bison bison bison | reverse complement strand
GACTCTTGAGAGTCCCTTGGACTGCAAGGAGATCCAACCAGTCCATTCTAAAGGAGATCAGCCCTGGGATTTCTTTGGAAGGAGTGATGCTAAAGCTGAAACTCCAGTACTTTGGCCACCTCATGTGAAGAGTTGACTCATTGGAAAAGACTCTGATGCTGGGAGGGATTGGGGGCAAGAGGAGAAGGGGACGACAGAGGATGAGATAGCTGGATGGCATCACTGATTCGATGGACATGAGTCTGAGTGAACTCCGGGAGTTGGTGATGGACAGGGAGGCCTGGCGTGCTGGGATTCACGGGCTCGCAAAGAGTTGGACATGACTGAGTGACTGATCTAAGTGGGTGGGCAAATACCACACATACCTGCAAATCTACACACAATGACCATACCCACCACTGAGGGGGTGGAGTTTCTCTCTTTCCACTGAGTGCTCAGATCTAAGGTTTTCAATTGGAATCTTCAGTCCTATTTTAACTCAAAATGCTAAATCTATAAATATTTTTGTATTTAGTAGATTGAAATGGAATACTAAAACTAAGGAAATATAATTTATTCTCAGTTTTGTTGGTCTAAGGCCAGGAGGAAAGTAAGGGAAGCTTGTTTAACTAGTGTGACCCTTAGTTTTAATATGCAAACTTTATCCTTTTATACATTTTATAAATTAAATTTTTGAATGTTAATGTTTTTTTCTGCTATTGTCTCTTTTTGTTCCAAACTATGTATGAACTATGAATGGGAAATGAAGTAAAATGGACAAACTCCTCAAATTCCACTTTTATCTCTTTTGATTTCCTTATTGGCACAGCATTATCTAGTCAGGAAAGACATCCTCCAGCAGCCTTTTGGGTGGTGGTCTTTGTTATAGGAAATCTTTTATTTCATTCTAGCAAAGAAATGAACCAATTTGATATGATCCTTTTATCCCAGAGAAAGGGCACTTCTTTATTTTCAAGGTTGTGCATTTTTTTTCAACTGTAAAACACACTCCACGACTGAAGCCATAATTATATGCACTTGTCAATCAATCTTAACCTACTACACTATAGTTATGGCATTTTATCTAAAAAGAGAAGGATTAAAGGCTTTGCACGAAATGAAAGGTACACATAGTCAGGGAAGTATAATGCATGTCATTAGCTATCTGGGAAGAGAGAAATGGACAGCGACAGATTACCAATATTTGATTTCTCGTAGGCATTAAAGAAGTATTTAAGGCTACCTACAAAATAATGTTAGGGAATTTGACACTTTGATTCCTATTTTGTTCTCCTGGCAATTATTTAAAAGAACTTCTTTATCCAGCAGCTACATGAATCAAATTTGAAAAGGATAACAGTTTAAAGGGAGATTAAGAAAGGGGGAAAAAAAAATCCTGTTTAAACTGAAGTGCCACAACTTCAGGAGACGATTTTAAACTTTTTTTTTTTTCCAAGCACATTTTATTTCTTTGGATACAGTGTCTGTGGTGGGTAAAGGTATCTGGAATAATTTTAAAATACACTTGCTGCCCTTTGAGTCTCTGAGAGGCACCATCACAGTTGGGGAAGAAAAAGCATCTTATGGGAAGACAACAGAAAAAAAGCCTAGACTGAAGTGGTGAACTTATTTTCTCAGAAAGATTGGTATGATGAGAAGTGCCAGGTGTGTTATACATAAAAAATATTGGAATAACACTAGGCCAGTCTCAAGAAGCAAAACTGTATCTGATTTCCTCTAGAATTGCTTTTTTGAAGTGAGTCTTGCTGATCTACAGAACAATGGAATAGCATTTAGAAAATTGAAAATTATTAATAAAAATGTTCTGAGAAAAACACTGCCTGTGTAATTCCCATGAAATAAATTTTGTTTTTGAAAAAAGTATTGCATGTTGAAAAAAACCCAAAGACCATACTTGAAGCATCTGTCATCAAAACAACTTACAGTTACTAAGTTTGTCTCTTCTATGTGGGCTTTTAATCAAAAACTTCAAGAGTTCAATTCAGGAACTAGTTGTGCTCAGCTCCGAGAGATTTGCGAAATCCAGAATAAGATAATGGAAATAGTGACCTGAAAAAGGCAGAAAAATGACTTGAAGAAGATCCCAAACACCACTGGGGACAGAATAGCAAAGGCTGGTCATCTATTTACCTGCTCCATGACCTGTTGGTTGGAAAAGTAAACTGTGAAATAGTAAAACTTGAGAAACTTCACAATGAAGATGGTAGTTTTTTTACTGACTCAGTTTCTTAGGCTCTTTATTGAATAGAAATTGATGAGAGTCCAGACAAGGCTGGCTTTATTGGGACTCAGTGCTGCAGTGAAGTAAAAGTGTCCAATGCTTTGTGACCCCATGGACTGGGGCTTGTCAGGCTCTTTTGCCACGGAATTCTCAAGGCAAGAATCCTGGAAGTGGTTGCCAATCCCTTTTCTTCCCAAACTAGGAACTGAACCCAAGTAGCCTATGTTTTAGGCAGATTCTTTATTGATTGAGCCACCAGAGAAACTGTAATTAGAGGGAACAAAAACAAGAAACAGGTTCTGTTGCTCGCTCCCTGCTTCTGGAGGAGTGCAGGCTGGTTTCTTAAAGAGGATGAGGGTAGTGACAGATTAGTGTGTTGGTCAGAGGAGTAGTTTAGGTGGTCTATCCACCCTCTTGGTAATGCTGTGTACAGGTTTCAACTGCTATACCCTGCATTTGTTCCTGGCACCCCAGAAGTTAGCCTTGTTATCTTATTCATGATTTGTATCAACAGTGCTTGCATGCAGTGATTTTTAGTCCCTTACAGTTTCTTTGTATTATGTTGCTCCAAGAGACATTTGTCCAAGTACAGGCACTCCAGTATAAGGGTCCCAAGTCCCAGCCTGTCTCATTTTGGAAAACTTTTGTGGATAAGACAGATGCTTATATTGAGTTCTGATGGTTGAGTCACAGGATGTGTTTAAAACTTAGTTAGTTCAGTTAGTTCAGTCGCTCAGTCGTGTCCGACTCTTTGCGACCCCATGAATTGCAGCACGCTAGGCCTCCCTGTCCATCACCAACTCCCGGAGTTCACTCAGACTCATGTCCATTGAGTCAGTGATTCCATTCAGCCATCTCATCCTCTGTCGTCCCCTTCCCCTCCTGCCCCCAATCCCTCCCAGCATCAGAGTCTTTTCCAATGAGTCAACTCTTCACATGATGTGGCCAAAGTACTGGAGTTTCAGCTTTAGCATCATTCCTTCCAAAGAAATCCCAGGGCTGATCTCCTTTAGAATGGACTGGTTGGATCTCCTTGCAGTCCAAGGGACTCTCAAGAATCTTCTCCAACACCACAGTTTGAAGGCATCAATTCTTCGGCGCTCAGCTTTCTTCACAGTCCAACTCTCATATCCATACATGACTACTGGAAAAACCATAGCCTTGTCTAGACATACCTTTGTTGGTCTGCTTTTGAACATGCTATCTAGGTTGGTCATAACTTTCCTTCCAAGGAGTAAGGGTCTTTTAATTTCATGGCTGCAGTCACCATCTGCAGTGATTTTGGAATCACCAAAAATAAAGCCTGACACTGTTTCCACGGTTTCCGCATCCAATTCCCATGAAGTGATGGGACTGGATGCCATGATCTTCATTTTCTGACTGTTGAGTTTTAAGCCAACTTTTTCACTCTCCTCTTTCACCTTCATCAAGAGGCTTTTGAGTTCCTCTTCACTTTCTGCCATAAGGGTGGTGTCATCTGCATATCTGAGTTTATTGATATTTCTCCTGGCAATCTTGATTCCAGCTTGTGTTTCTTCCAGCCCAGCATTTCTCATGATGT
>NW_011494807.1:6150384-6150695 GCF_000754665.1 Bison bison bison | reverse complement strand
CCTGCCTCTTGAGAAATCTGTATGCAAGTCAGGAAGCAATAGTTAGAACTGGACATGGAACAACAAGCTGGTTCCAAATAGGAAAAGGAGTACGTCAAGGCTGTATATTGTCGCCCTGCTTATTTTAGTTATATGCAGAGTACATCATGAGAAACGTTGGGCTGGAGGAATCACAAGCTGGAATCAAGACTGATGGGAGAAATATCAATAAACTCAGATATGCAGATGACACCACCCTTGTGGCAGAAAGTGAAGAAGAACTAAAGAGCCTCTTGATGAAAGTGAAAGAGGAAAGTGAAAAAGTTGGCTTA
>NW_011494807.1:6149295-6150284 GCF_000754665.1 Bison bison bison | reverse complement strand
TAGTCAATAAAGCAGAAATAGATGTTTTTCTGGAATTCTCTTGCTTTTTCTATGATCCAGTGGATGTTGGCAATTTGGTCTCTGGTTCCTCTGCCTTTTCTAAAACCAGTTTAAAACTTAGAACTCCTAAATAATGAAAAAAGTTCTTATTAGCAAAAATGATACAACAATAATCAGTATGCTGGCTCTTATGCAAATATCCTGCTAGAATTTGGCTTGGATTTGAATTTAATCTATAGATCAGTTTGGAAAGAACCAAGATCTTGATGATGCTGACTCTTCCGACTCACTGGAGTAAATTTCTCCATTTTTTACCTCTTCTTTAATCCTTACTAATTTTCTGTACTTTTCAAAGAAAAGCTCTTATACAACTTTTGTTAAATTGATTCCTGAAGAGTTTATAAATTCACTATTTTCATGAAAAGAATTTAAAATTTTTTTCATTTTTTATCATTCACTTATAGTATTTAAAATGCTTATAGCATGTAAAAATGTTAAAAATGAATTTATATCCCTTTATCTCCAGTGAAATTACTAATTTTGTGATTAGTTCATACAGTTGCTTTCTAGATACCTTAGGTTTTTTTCTTAGCCATCAAATCACTTTCAAATAAAAGCTTTTGTGCTGCACTCAATATTCCAGCAAATTTGGAAAACTCAGCAGGGGCCACAGGACTGGAAAAGGTCAGTTTTCATTCCAATCCCAAAGAAAGGCAATGCCAAAGAATGTTCAAACTACCACACAATTGCACTCATCTCACCTGTTTGTAAAGTAATAAAAATTCTCCAAGCCAGGCTTCAGCAATACTTGAACCATGCACTTCCAGATGTTCAAGCTGGTTTTAGAAAAGGCAGAGGAACCAGTGATCAAATTGCCAACATCTATTGGATCATTGAAAAAACAAGAGAGTTCCAGAAAAACATCTATTTCTGCTTCATTGACTACGCCAAAGCATTTGACTGTGTGGATCACACAAACTGTGGAAAAT
>NW_011494807.1:6140452-6149195 GCF_000754665.1 Bison bison bison | reverse complement strand
AACTCAGATATGCAGATGACACCACCCTTGTGGCAGAAAGTGAAGAAGAACTAAAGAGCCTCTTGATGAAAGTGAAAGAGGAGAGTGAAAAAGTTGGCTTAAAGCTCAACATTCAGAAAACGAAGATCATGGCATCCAGTCCCATCACTTCATGGGAAATAGATGGGGAAACAGTGGAAACAGTGTCAGACTTTATTTTTGGGGGCTCCAAAATCACTGCAGATGGTGATTGCAGCCATGAAATTATATTTTGTAAGAAAATCATCCAAAACATCAACAAAACTTGTATGCTTCATAAAAAATAAAAAATTGGCAAAATTTGAGGCGATCCTTCACAAAAGTAGTTATGCAAATGGCCAATCACCGTAGAAATGATGTTCAAATCAGTCACGAGGGAAAACAAATTTAAAACACAATTAGATATAGTATACACTTACTCAAATGGCTTAAATTTTAAAAGCTGACCATATCAAGCAAATATTGGTGAGGATGTGGTGCAGCTAGAACTCTTATACATCAATAATAGAAGTAAACATGCTACAGTTACTTTATAAAACTGTTTTGCAGGTTCTAATAAGTTAACATATACCTAGTATGGGGACCCACTCTTTTAACTCCTAGTATTTATTAAATTCCACACAAATACTTGTACACGGATGTTTATAACACTTGTACTAATGGAAGCTTCAAACTTGAAACAATTCAAAAATCCATCAATGGGTGACTGGTTAACCAAAAGATGGTATATTCATACAATGGAATGCTACTCAATGATAAAAAGAAATGAACTACTGATGCATCTAATAACATAGATTAATCTCAAAATCAGTATGCTGAGTGACCCCAGTTTGGTCTTTTTCATCATTATAAATTTTTTTCACCTTACAAACATATGAAAAAAATTTATATATATATATGTATAGATATATATGGATGTGTGTGTGAAATCATACATCATTTCTACCTAGAGATTCACCAATAAGCTTGTTATTTTTTCAGATGACCAACAAATTTTGGCTTTCTTGATTTTCTTCCTTTTTGTTTTGTATTCTATTGATTCTGAATTTTTAAAAATTGTTTATTTTATTATACTGCTTATTTACTTTCTTTTTACTTATTCTTCTTTTGCTAGCTTCTTGTGAAGGTAGCTTTATTCTTTTTCCAATATAAGCATATAAAATTTTAAATTTCCTTCTCATAACTGTTTTCACAACATCCCCTGAAATGTGCAAAAACTATGTTTCATTAGCATTCAATTAGCAATATTATATAACTTGCTTTTAACTTGTTACTTTGCTGATGGGTTTCCAAATATTTGGGGATTAGTCTACTCAATGGCACCCCACTCCAGTACTCTTGCCTGGAAAATCCCATGGATGGAGGAGCCTGGTAGGCTGCAGTCCGTGGGGTCGCTAAGAGTCGGACACGACTGAGTGACTTCACTTTCACTTTTCACTTTCATGCATTGGAGAAGGAAATGGCAACCCCCTCCAGTGTTCTTGCCTGGAGAATCTCAGGGATGGTGGAGCCTGATGGGCTTCCGTCTATGGGGTCGCACAGAGTCAGACACGACTGAAACAACTTAGCAGCAGCAGCAGCAGCTACTTATCTTACTGTTGATTTATAATTAAATTCCATTATGGAAAGAACATCCTCTGTGTGACTGAAATTCTTTGAAATTTGCTTCACAGCCCAGTGCATAGTCTCTTCTGATGGATGTTATTGTGTACTTGTAAAAAATGTGAATTATGAAATTGTGTGAATGTTCTTTAAATGTAATTTAGTTTGAGTTTAAAGACAGTCTTGTTCAAATCTTTAATATTTAAGCTTAATCTTTTTCTACTTGTTCTATCAGTCATCAGACAGAGGATGTTAAAATCTACAATGATCGTGTGTTTCTCTATTTCCATTTAGTATTGTTATTATTTTCTTGATGAATCGACAAATTTATACTATAAGATAAACCTTTCTGTCTGTGGTAATATGCTTTGTCTTGAAGTGTACTTTTGTGAGATTCGTAGAAAAATGTGACTTTACTTAATGTTTACGGTTTACTTGATATTTTTTCCACACTGTACTTTCAATCTGTTTGATTTTATTAAAAGTCATCTTTTGAAAACAACAGTTAGTTGGGTAGTGATTAATATTTAAATAAATTTTGCCTTTTAATTAGAGTGTTTATTCCATTCATATAAATAAATAAAAATTTATATAATTGGCATTACCCATAAGTTTAATATCTGTTTTCAGTTTTTGCCTTCTTCCCTTGCTCTTCTTTCTTTTCTCCTGACATCTTATATATAAACACACACATATATTTGTATACAAACACATTTTAGTATTTTATTTTTCCTTCTTTAAAGGCCTTTTAAACTATAGCTCATCATATTCTTTTATGATTACTGTATTGGTTATAATTTATCTTGAACTTTTTAGTCTTTGAATTAATATTTTACCTTTTCACATATGATGTAAAAATATTAGAATAGTTTCATTTACTCCCAGTTTTCCCTTGAGATATTGTTGTTATGTGATTTATTTATATATATGCTATCGACTCTATAATGTTCTGCTATTGTTTAAACACTCAATAATCTTTAAAAAATAAGGAAAGGAAGAAAAAGTCTTTAAAGTTTATTTATATATTTATTATTTTCTGGTGCTTTTTATTCCTTCTTGTTGAGATGATTTCTCATATGATATTATTTCCCTTCCACATGACACATTTTCATAGTATCTCTGAGTCTGCGGGTGAATTATCTTAGCTTTCTGTTATCTGAGAAAGAGGTTTTGCTTT
Organism: Bison bison bison; assembly: GCF_000754665.1. Taxonomy (NCBI): domain Eukaryota; kingdom Metazoa; phylum Chordata; class Mammalia; order Artiodactyla; family Bovidae; genus Bison; species Bison bison. Next base: position 6,146,398 of record NW_011494807.1, on the reverse strand, counting down.
CATTTTGTTAAAGAAGTTTTCACTGGATATTGAATTCTTGTTGACAGTTTTATTTTTCTTTCATCATTGAAAAGATGTGATTCTATTGTTCACAGGTTTCCATTGTTGCTGACAGTATCTGTTATCATTCTTACTATATCTCTGGAATATAATATATCTCTTTTCCAAGGCTTTTATGTTTTTGTTTTCCTTCAATCTAAGCAGTTTGACTTTAAAGAGCTTAGTTATGGATTTCTTTCAGTTCAGTTCAGTTGCTCAGTCGTTTCCGACTTTTTGCGACCCCATGAATTGCAGCACGCCAGGCCTCCCTGTCCATCATCAACTCCAGGAGTTCACTCAAACTCATGTCCATCGAGTTGGTGATGCCATCCAGACATCTCATCCTCTGTTGCCCCTTCTCCTCCTGCCCCCAATCCCTCCCAGTATCAAGGTCTTTTCCAATAGTCAACTCTTCGCATGAGGTGGCCAAAGTATTGGAGTTTCAGCTTCAGCATCAGTCCTTCCAATGAACACTCAGGACTGATCTCCTTTAGGATGGACTAGTTGGATCTCTTTGCGGTCCAAGGGACTCTCAAGAGATTTATGTTTATATTTTTTGATTTTGCTGCTGCTGCTAAGTCGCTTCAGTCGTGTCCAACTCTGTGCGACCCCATAGACGACAGCCCACAAGGCTCCCCCATCCCTGGGATTCTCCAGGCAAGAACACTGGAGTGAGTTGCCATTTCCTTCTTCAATGCAGGAAAGTGAAAAGTGAAAGTGAAGTTGCTGAGTCTTGTCCAACTGTTAGCAACCCCACGGACTGCAGCCCCCCAGGCTCCTCCTTCCATGGGAGTTTTCCAGGCAAGAGTGCTGGAGTGGGGTCCATTGCCTTCTCCTTTGATTTTGCTGAGCTCCTCCCTCCAAATATGTGAACTACTGTTTTGATTATAAATGGAAAAATCATGGCCAATGTTTTTTCACATGTTTTTTTCTGTTTCGTTCTCCTTTTACTATTTCAAAGACTTTAGTTACACATACGGTAGATCACTTAATACCATCCCCAAGTCATTGGTGCCAGTTTATTTCTTTTCAACCCTTTTTTCTTCTCTCTGATTCAATTTGAATAACTTCTAGTATCCTATCTTTAGGTTCATTGATTTTTTTCCCACTTGTAGCCAATCTACTGTTAATCACATCTAACAAATTTATTTCAAGAGCTATATTTTTCACTTCAAGGATTTCCATTTTGTTTTCTTTTCCTTACATTTTAAATAGATGTCCAAAATTTTTTTATCTTTTTACTTATTGTATCTAAGTATTTTCAAGCTGCCTTTAGTATATGTATCATAATTTTTTAATATTCTTGACTATTAATTTCAAATTATGGTTTATCTTTAGATATTTTTGTATTAGATATTTCTTCTTTTTAGTATTTGCAAATTTTTCTTTTTCTTTCAGTTCAATTCAGTGGCTCAGTCATGTCCAACTCATTGGGACTCCATGGACTGCAGCATGCCAGGCTTCCCTGTCCATCACCAACTCCTGGAGTTTACTCAAACTCATGTCCATTGAGTTGATGATGCCATCCAACTCAATCTCATCCTCTGTTGTCCCCTTCTCCTCCTGCCTTCAATCTTTCCCAGCATCAGGGTCTTTTCAAATGAGTCAGCTCTTCACATCAGGTGGCCAAAGTATTGGAGTTTCAGCTTCAGCATCAGTCCTTCCAATGAATATTCAAGAGTGATTTTTTTTTTAAGATGGACTGATTGGATCTCCTTGCAGTCCAAGGGACTCTCAAGAGTCTTCTCCAAGCATCAGTTCTTCAGTTCTCAGCTTTCTTTATAGTCCAACTCTCACATCCATACACGACTACTAGAAAAACCATAGCTTTGACTAGAAGGACCTTTGTTGGCAAAGTAATGTCTCTACTTTTTAATATGCTGCCTAGGTTGGTCATAGCTTTTCTTCCAAGGAGCAAGCATCTTTTAATGTCATGGTTGCAGTCACCATCTGCAGTGATTTTGGAACCTAAGAAAATAAAGTCTGTCACTGTTTCCACTGTTTCCCCATCTATTTGCCATGAAGTGATGGGACCAGATGCCATGATCTTAGTTTTCTGAATGTTGAGTTTTAAGCCAATATTTTCACTGTCCTCTTACTTTCGTCAAGAGGTTCTTTAGTTCTTCACTTTCTGCCATAAGTGTGGTGTCATCTGCATATCTGAGGTTATATACATATCTGAATATCTTGGTTTTTTTGCATGTAAAGTAATAGTTGATTAATAGACATTGTAGATAATGCATTGTGTAATACAGTCTGTGTAGAACTTTGCATTTTATATTGGTCTGAAGTTAAATTACTTGGAGATCATATGATCAAAGAAAGGTTTGGTTTTAGGCTTTGTCATATGCATTTATTTTAATTTTTCCCTTGGCACAAGGATATATCTCTTGGTTCTAGGGTGTGATCTTTACTCCTAAGTTGTCTTAATATTATTTCTATGTATAACTCAAAGTATTTATCAAGTCTCTATCACTCTGGTTGATTGGGTTCCTAATTCTGTGTCCCAAGTGACAAGCAGCTTCTGAAATCATTAATCAGCTCCTTTAACTTTGCAGCTCTTATTTACCCTGTACCTTTTAGATTTCTCTCTATGCCTATGAATTTCAAGAGTTAGCTAAATACTTTAGCATTGAATGTAGTCATATTTTGAATTTTCTTATTTGTAGGTTCCTTCTTTATAGGATTTCCTCTTTAATTTCATACTGTTCCAGAAGCCTTCAACTCCAACCTATGACCACTCATCCCAATAAATCTACATGTTCTATGAAGCTCTGTCATCTAGCTCAGGAGATCTGGAGACTCTCCTAATGGGTAAAAAAAAAAAAAAAAAATCATAAAACAGATAATGTGGCTCTCGTCCTCTATAGTTACTTTTTCCCAAGTGTCCTAACTCTGTTAGATACTACCTAGTCTCCAGGACTTTTGAATAGTGGTTCTATAATATTTTGTCTAGAATTTTAAAATTTTATTTGTAAGAGATTTTTCTGATATAAGCTACTCTGCCATTACCTGAAAGCAAAATAATTTTAATATTTTTGTTACAGAGTTTTGAATGGGCTTTCTGCTATTATCTCAGAGTTGTGGTTTTGTCTGAGGACAGTATGTACTAAACAATCTCCATTTGTTCACTGGACCTGAGCAGAACTCCTAAATCAAGAAATGAAATTTCAAGAGACCATTCAAATATTGGAAATGACTACGAGCAGGAAAAACTGGTGAGTCATTTCTTGGTTGGATATCTTTCTAAGAGATACAATTGCTGATCTATCTCTTAGCTGTTTGTATGTAAAGGCATAGGACATGAGAAAGCAGTGACTGAATTAAAATATAGCAATTCCAAATTTGTGTTCTGCTGAGTTCAGGCTATTTAATGTATTGGGTGTATCATGTTCATTGAATCATGAGAATCCAAGGTAACACACATGAAAATAAAATGGGCAATGGTCTTAGACAGGAGTTAGCTTTGTTGAAACAGAATTTTAGAATGGGTTCCACTATCTCTTTATTCTTATTGTGAGCCTATTTATAGACAATGTCACTACCTTCCAATTTTCTCTAAAAATGATAGTTGCCTACTGAATTTAGAATGATTCTTTGTTTTCTTCTTTTTGTTCTTTCCTTCACTCATTCCTCATAGGGAGGGAGTTTTTCAATCTAATCACACACAGAAATTATGCTGAAACAAGGATCAATTTAAGCAAAATAACAGTAATTCATTCTAAGAAACATCATGAGAACATTGGAAAACCAATTTGCTTGTCTTTCATTACAAGGGCTTCACGAAATTCTCTAGCCCTCAAAACAATGATGAGTAGTAGATTAAACCAAGGCCCTGGCCAGGGTAAGTTAAGAATAGGAAGACTAGAAGGTGGCCAAAATTAAAACACTTCAAGGATGCTGATCTTTGATGAACTTTGTGCAAACTGAAAAGTGAATGAACAGAGCAATAAAGACATATTAAACACAATTATCTGAATTCAATTAAGTTAGTGAATAAAATAGGGGTCTCTTTAGAAATTGACTGAACATCTTTCTAGACTCTTAGGTATAAAAGCTACATGCAGAGTAACATAGTCACATTCAGGGACTTTATATCAGATAGTACTGTGTTCAAATTTGTACTGTCATGAACTAGCTATGTGAAATTAGGAATTTATCTAATTATCTTCTCATCTGTGAATGAAGTTCATCACAGTAGTTGGGTCATAAAGATGTTATCAAGAGAAGTTAGATAAAACATGTAAAAATTTTAGCACAATGTGTAATTGAGTAGCAGTGATCTTCAGTTTTCATCACTGCTATAATCCACATGACTTTCTCCCTTATTTTTTATGTCTTCATTTAAATATCTTTATTTCAAGTGAGACCTTGTTCTACTTGCCTATCTAAAACTCTAAGACTTCTTAGTTTTATTTCTCATCCTTGCTTGTTTTATTCATAATATTTAACATTGTTATACTACATTTCACTTACTTATATTCCTTAGTATTTGTCTCCTATCATAAGAATATAAGCTCCACTTAATTCAGGGATTATTTTGCCTTTTTTATACATTGCTGTGTCCCCAGAGACTATAACCTGATACAGAATAGGCACTCAGGTGCTCACTAAGTATTTATTGAATGATAACAAAATTTGGTGTGTGATGAAATGATGTAGCTCTCATTCTCTCTAATCTGAAGGTATTCTTTGTTCTCAGTGGCATCAGGGTTCTCTTCAGTTTTATTGTATTGTGACAATTGGAGAGGCCTTCAATTTCCTTTTAACAGAAAGATCCTTGCATTATTTTGAGATAATACTTCTGAAATAATGACTAGTGGCTTTTCCTTTTATATTTCCTCTAAACCTGATTTATTTCGCATTTGGTCAGGAGTCAGACTTGCTATATATATCTCTTAGGAAAAGATTGTTACAATGAAAAACAGAGTAATGGTTTAGATTTCAAAATTATACAACCCAAGGGAACTGAAAGCTATGAAAACATGTGGCAACTCAAAGGACAGTTTCCTTTTTCTGTAACTAAGACAGATCCCCAGAACTATGACAGATTGGCAAGTTGGAGGTAGGATCAGCAATGAATGGGGGAAAGAGTTCTTGAGAAGGAAGCCCTGTGTTTAGACATCTACTCAGGCTCTGCCTTGGTATTGGAATAAAAAGAAATTCTAGACAGATCTGATTATTCAAGTGCAGAGAGTACTTTGTACTCTGGGTAGTGACTGAGGAAGCAGAAAGTCTCTAAGAGTAGAAATGGCCACATGGTTAACCTAGGAAGATAAACCTAAAACAACCTGATCCATTTTACCTGCCAATAAACCCAGTGAGGCTTTGGAGATAGGCATGGGACACAAACTTCTAGATAATTTTCTGTTGAGGATAGGTTTTAGCGGTGCATAACATGACTTTGATCTTGCAAACTTTCTCCTCCAACTCCCATACACACTTTCAGTGACTGTTTTCAAGGTGCCACTGCTCTGTCTTAGCATGAACAAGCTTTCCTGGGCTGCTTCTGTTTTGTGGACTGTTGTACATACCGACTCATGGCTCCCTAGAAAATGGTACTTCTCTCTTTGGGAAAGGAAAATGGCCCTCATATCCTTATATGTACAAATCACAATCATTGATACCAAAACTTTTTTCTTGAAGGCTCTTCTCTTTTATGAAACGCTCTAATGTCTGTTGTCTTAACCTTTTTCTCTTGTTCAGTTCTTCCTTCTTGACAAGAAAAGCAGAGAACAGCATTAAAACATAGTTGGGATTTTTATCCCATCATACTCACTGCTGCTGCTGCTGCTAAGTCGCTTCAGTCATGTCCGACTCTGTGCGACCCCATAGACGGCAGCCCACCAGGCTCCCCCGTCCCTGGGATTCTCCAGGCAAGAACACTGGAGTGGGTTGCTGTTGGGG
>NW_011494807.1:6139798-6140352 GCF_000754665.1 Bison bison bison | reverse complement strand
AGTGAGGTACTCCGCCCATGGCAAAGGTCATGAGGAAGGAGGCTCGACATACGCAAAGGCGGGATCGAGCCTCAGGAGTCCCCCTGGAAATCCTCGAGCATCTACCCCCCATAACCAGAGCCTGCCTACTTTACTACTTTGTGCTCTCACCTACACCTCTGACTTTACGGGGGGCTGAACCCCACCACCTCTTTCGGAGAAGGAGTTAACTTAGAGCTCCAGTTAATAATAATTCCTGGGTGTGATAAGAGTGTTTTAACCTACAAACTCCTCTGAAGTTTCTCTTAGCCTGCCTGACAGGCTTGTCTGGCCACATGTGATTGCTCACAACCTCCCAACCGTGAGAGGCACGAGATGCTTTAAACCTTCTAAAAACAGGTTCCTTAGAAAAGATAGAAAACTATTAGTATAAGTATAATGGGCTGATTAGAAATTGTATTGGTGAAGGGTTTTTCATTTGTTGAGCCAATGTTTGTTGCTAAGTCTCCACATCCCCTGCCCTTACACACATTAATGGATATATAGAAGAAATAAGTATTAACCTTTGATATTAA
>NW_011494807.1:6134547-6138951 GCF_000754665.1 Bison bison bison | reverse complement strand
TTTCCAGGCAAAAGTACTGGAGTGGGGTGCCATTGCCTTCTCCAACCATACTCACTAGCCCTGAGTTTTTAAGCAAATTCCCATCTTCTGACACACCATAGGTAATATGAACTAATGAGCATTCTGTATGCATTTTGCATTCTATCTTACTTCCAACCAGAATTCTTTAGAGTGAAAATCTTTTTTGTTGTTGTTTTTTGACCAGCACTGTTAAAACCTTCTCAAGAGAGAGTTTTCTAGGAGTCTAATCTCCCAGCCTATTTCCAAAGCCTCATTGGGTTTACTGGCAGGTAAAATGGGTTGCAGATCTTAGGATGTGGAAGAAGTGCCTGATTTTTCTGTCAACTGTGTCAGCGTGTCCTTTCTTCATTTTCTGGTTCATTGCTAACTCCCTGCCTTGTCGCCTTCCAACTGGGCTCAGGAGGATCAACACAACCAGTTATTTCAGTGGTTTACTATGATTGGATATGCCACATTTCTACCAGAATGCTGTATACTCTCTATTTTTCTTGCCAGTACATCCCTGGTTGGGGCTTGATTTTCACTCATTGGTCATTTGTGCTTATTGAGAAGACTCAGAATGTTTCATGTTCAAACTTCCCTGAGTGATAATGTTAAAACTTCCCAGCTGCCAAAATGGCTGCCTCCAAAGAACCAGGCTCAAAACATCTGCTTCACAATAATCTGATTCCATGGCAATAATCTAGGGAGATGTGAATTAAAGATTTCCATAAAATAATGAACTGAGTGGGGAACACATAATTAGAAATAATATTAGAAGGTAAAAGCAAAAGGATTTTATCAAAATGTTGAAATATGAGGTTGATATAAAAAAAAGTTTTTGAATTTACTATTTTAGCCTCAGTAATGAGGTGTAAATCAGTATTATCAAAGAAATGAAATGCAGGGATTGAATATGTATGTGTCAAGCCAAAGAAAGAGTCAATGTTTTTGTTCTTGGTCATAGTCATGTGTAGATAGTAATAATAGTCAAATTAGACTGCTTCTGTCTCCAGGTGTTATTTAAATAACTGATTAGCATTATTACTGAGATCATAAATGTTTGAAAATTGTTTTAAATGTACCTGAAAACAGATTATTTGACTCAGCAGTGGTGAGGTCAGGTATCATATATAAGCACACATGTTGTGACATTTTATTAGGCCGAGTAATTAAGATATAGTAGAGAATTGGCCTCTAAACGTCTCTAGTGCTCTCTCAGCCTTTACACTATTGATGTAATATGAATAAGATTAACAGCTTAAAAAAAAAATCTCCTTGCCATGAACATATGAAATCGATAGACCAAGACAAGTAAACAGTTTCATCTTTGATTTGGGCTTTAAATTCACATTTCCTCTTTCGAAATTCTATACAGCTGCTTAACTAGATCCCTGTACAAAGAACTACAATTTTAAGCTATGTAGACATCCAAAGCATCCATCTTCCTTGGGCAAAATTCTCAGTGGCCTTTGAGATGTTAACATTTGTTTCTGTGCCAGAAAGACATGGTCGTGCCTGTGCCTGCTTACCTTTCTCTAAGTCTCTCTTACGGATCCTTTTACCTTTTGGCAACTACGTGTTTATCCATGTCCATTCGTTATAATGTGAAGAAAGATTCAGATATTGACAAGTCAGGCAAAGGCAATTAGAGGAATAGTGAGCATTAACTTAAGCCTGCTGCTTTTGCACAGCTTCCATAAATACTGCAAAAGTCAGAAGCCTCCTCTAAAACTTTCCCCTCCATTCTCTACAATATTAAAAGAAAGCTCTTATCGGTTTTGTACTCCGGAATTATAAAATTCAAATAGGAAATTAGATGATGTAATGTGACTAAATCATAAATTCTGTGTCATTTAATGATAGAAATAAAAAGACAGGGCATAAGTCAGCTAGTAGAATACTTTCAGCTCAATTATTCAACAAATATTTTTAGAGCCGCTACTCTCAGTGAGCACAATTCTAATTGTTTGGGATAGATAATGAACAAAATATACAAAGATCTTTTACCTCATATAGTTTGCATTCTAGTGAAGGGCACCTGGGATAAAATATGAACATAACAGATGAATTAGAGAACAGTCTATAAGACCACTCTCACCTCTGACGCCAATTGCAATTTAAGGGGCCCAAGATACCCTTCAATTTGATAATTCATTAGAAAGACTGACAGAACTCAGTGCTGTTATACTCACAGTTGTTTCACTACAGTGAAAGGATCCAGATTAAAATCAGCAAAGAAAAGGGAATGATCGGGCAGAGTCCAGAAGTGTCCTATTAATAAATGTGGATTTTTTAATTGTCTACTCCCACTGGAGTCAGGGATATGATTAACTCCTCGTGGAAGTAACATGTCGTAATAACTACAGAGTGTTTCCAAGTGGCAAATCTCATTTGAGACAATGTTCAGAATCTTTATCCGTGTTCAGTTCAGTTCAGTTCAGTCGCTCACACGTGTCCGACTCTTTGTGACCCCATGAATCGGGCATGCCAGGCTTCCCTGTCCATCACCAACTCCCGGAGTTCACTCAGACTCACGTCCATCGAGTCAGTGATGCCATCCAGCCACCTCATCCTCTGTCCTCCCCTTCTCCTCCTGCCCCCAATCCCTCCCAGCATCAGAGTCTTTTCCAATGAGTCAACTCTTCACATGACGTGGCCAAAGTACTGGAGTTTCAGCTTTAGCAGCAGTCCTACCGAAGAAATCCCAGGGCTGATCTCCTTCAGAATGGACTGGTTGGATCTCCTTGCAGTCCAAGGGACTCTCAAGAGTCTTCTCCAACACCACAGTTCAAAAGCATCAATTCTTTGGCGCTCAGCCTTCTTCGTAGTCCAACTCTCACATCCATACATGATCACTGGAAAAACCATAGCCTTAACTAGGTGGACCTTTGTTGGCAAAGTAATGTCTCTGCTTTTCAATATGCTATCTAGTTTGGTCATAACTTTCCTTCCAAGGAGTAAGTGTCTTTCAATTTCATGGCTGCAATCACCATCTGCAGTGATTTTGGAGCCCCCCAAAATAAAGTCTGACACTGTTTCCACTGTTTCCCCATCTATTTCCCATGAAGTGGTGGGACCGGATGCCATGATCTTCGTTTTCTGAATGTTGAGCTTTAAGCCAACTTTTTCACTCTCCACTTTCACTTTCATCAAGAGGCTTTTGAGTTCCTCTTCACTTTCTGCCATAAGGGTGGTGTCATCTGCATATCTGAGGTTATTGGTGTTTCTCCCAGCAATCTTGATTCCAGCTTGTGTTTCTTCCAGCCCAGCGTTTCTCATGATGTACTCTGCATATAAGTTAAATAAGCAGGGTGACAATATACAGCCTTGACGTGCTCCTTTTCCTATTTGGAACCAGTCACATAGAAATGGTCTACTGCCCACATAGTGCACCTTAATCTCCAGCTTCTGTGGTGTTGAGCTGATACTGTATGACTCGAAGTCCCCACCATAAATCACATTGTTAGACTTTTCTGCATGGCCCAGAGCCCCCAAGTAAACAAAGATACTGTCATTAGTCAAAGTATGCCAAGAGTTTAGGGTTAGGAGAATTGGGGTTGTGTGTGTGAGTAATGAGGAGAAAGGGCACTTTGCCTTATCGAATGCAATGTTCAGGATAAGTCTCTTTAAAAGGTGGCATCTAAGAAAAGAGTTGTCTCAAATGATTTTCAAGTAATGAAACCAAGGTACAGAAAGGGAAGGGAAGTGACTTGTACAAGGCCAACTGAGATCTAGTGCCTGTTACATGGAGGTGAGCAAAGACATTATCCAGCACAGTGCTATACCAGTTTCCAGTTTATGTGGTCATAGATGGATTTTTATCTGATCAAAGTGGTTTTGCAACAGAAGGGTCACAGAGGTATCAATAATGAAATTTGGCTAAGAGAGTCAGAAGCTAGTCCAAGAGAAATTGAAGTACTGAAAGCCAGAGGAAAGGAAGTCAAGAAGCAGAACAGCAGACAGGCATCAAATAGTACAGCCTGGGCTCAGTTCAGGTCAGTACAGTTGCTGTCGGGTCCGACTCTTTGCAACTCTGTGGACTGCAGCATGCCAGGCCTCCCTGTCCATCACCAACTCCTGTTTACTCAAACTCATGTCCATTGAGTTGGTGATGTTATCCAACCACCTCATCCTTTGTTATCCCCTTCTCCTCCTGCCTTCAATCTTTCCCAGCATCAGGAACTTTTCAAATGAGTCAGTTCTTTGCATCAGGTGCCCAAAGTATTGGAGTTTCAGCTTCAGCATCACTCCTTCCAATGAATATTCAAGACTGATTTCCTTTAGGATGGGCGGGTTAGATATCCTTGCAGTCCAAGGGACTCTCAAGAGTCTTCTCCAACACCACAGTTCAAAAGCATCAATTCTTCGGTGCTCAGCTTTCTTTATAGTTCAACTCTCACA
>NW_011494807.1:6134080-6134447 GCF_000754665.1 Bison bison bison | reverse complement strand
GGATGAGGTGGCTGTATGGCATCACTGACTCGATGGATGTGAGTCTGAGTGAACTCCAGGAATTGGTGATGAACAGGGAGGCCTGGCATGCTGCAATTCATGGAGTGGCAAAGAGTCGGACACGACTGAGCGACTGAACTGAACTAGGTTTGTCATAGCTTTTCTTCCAAGGAGTTAGCATCTTTTAATTTCATGGCCGAACTCACCATCTGCAGTGATTTTGGAGCCCCCCAAATTAAAGTCTCTCACTGTTTCCATTGTTTCCCCATCTATTTGCCATGAAGTGATGGGACCAGATGCCATGATCTTAGTTTTCTGAATGTTGAGTTTTAAACCAACTTTTTTACTCTCCACTTTCACTTTCATC
>NW_011494807.1:6133611-6133980 GCF_000754665.1 Bison bison bison | reverse complement strand
GACTCTCAAGAGTCTTCTCCAACACCACAGTTCAAAAGCATCAATTCTTCGGTGCTCAGCTTTCTTTATAGTTCAACTCTCACATCCATACATGACTAATGGAACAACCATAGCATTGACTAGAGGCATCTTTTTTGGTAAAGTAATGTCTCCACTTTTTAATATGCTGTCTAGATAGCATATTAGTGCTCTTTGGACTGCAAGGAGATCCAATCAGTCCATTCTGAAGGAGATCAGCCCTGGGATTTCTTTGGAAGGACTGCTGCTAAAGCTGAAACTCCAGTACTTTGGCCACCTCATGTGAAGAGCTGACTCATTGGAAAAGACTCTGATGCTGGGAGGGATTGAGGGCAGGAGGAGAAGGGGACG
>NW_011494807.1:6127499-6133511 GCF_000754665.1 Bison bison bison | reverse complement strand
AAGGGTGATGTCATCTGCATATCTGAGGTTATTGATATTTCTCCTGGCAATCTTGATTCCAGCTTGTGCTTCATGCAGCCCAGCATTTCTCATGATGAACTCTGCATATAAGTTAAATAAGCAGGGTGACAATATGCAGCCTGATGTACTTTTTTCCCAATTTGGAACTAGTCTGTTGTTCCATGTCCAGTTGTAACTGTTGCTTCTTTACCCGCTTACAGATTACTCAGGAGGCAGATCAGGTGGTCTGGTATTCCAATCTCTTTAAGAATTTCCAACAATTTGTTGTGATCGACACAGTCAAAGGCTTTGGCATTGTCAATAAAGCAGAAATAGATGTTTTTCTGGAACTTTCTTGCTTTTTTCTATGATTCAACAGATGCTGGCAATTTGATCCTTGGTTCCTCTACCATTTTTTAAAACCAGCTTGAACATCTGGAAGTTCACGGTTCATGCACTGTTGAAGCCTGTCTTAGAGAATTTTGAGCATTACCTTGCCAGCATGTGAGATGAGTACAATTGTGTGGTAGTTTGAGTATTCTTTGGCATTGCCTTTCTTTGGGATTGGAATGAAAAGTGAACTTTTCCAGTCCTGTGGCCACTGCTGTGTTTTCCAGTTTTTCTGTCATATTGAGTGCAATACTTTCACAGCATCATCTTTCAGAATTTGAAATAGTTCAACTGGAATTCCATCTCCTCCTCTAGCTTTGTTTGTAGTGATGCTTCTTAAGGCCCATTTGACTTTGCATGCCAGGGTGTCTGGCTGTAGGTGAGTGATCACACCGTTGTGATTATCTGGGTCATGAAGAAATTTTTTGTATAATTCTTTGTATTCTTACCACCTCTTCTTAATATCTTCTGCTTCTGTTAGGTCCATACCATCTGTCCTTTACTGTGCCCATCTTTGCACGAAATGTTCCCTTGGTATCTCTAATTTTCTTGAAGAAATCTCTAGTCTTTCCCATTCTGTTGTTTCCTCTATTTCTTTGCATCGATTGCTGAGGAAGGCTTGTTTATGTCTCCTTGCTATTCTTTGGAACTCTGCATTCTGATGGGTGTATCTTTCCTTTTCTCCTTTGCCTTTTGCTTCTCTTCTTTTCATAGCTATTTGTAAGGCCTCCTCAGAGAACCATTTTGCCTTTTTGCATTTCTTTTTCCTAGGGATGCTCTTGATCACTGCCTCCTCTACAATGCCATGAACCTCGTCTGTAGTTTTTCATACACTCTATCAGATCTAATCCCTTGAATCTATTTGTCACTTCCACTGTATAATTGTAAGAGATTTGATTTAGGTCATACCTGACCTTGGACGTGGAGATACCCCATTCCAAGGGCAGAGAAGCCCCAGCAAGACAGCCTGGGCTAATTCAAAACATTCCAGATAATGTTTGCCATTTGTATTGGGATATGTTCACATATTCAGTTAGCCTCTATGGCTACTCATATGAGGATAACCCTAAATGTCATTAATCCTTTTCCTAGAATGTACTACTTAGCCTATTTCTTTTGGTAAATTCGCATTTTCCCCACAAGACCCATTTCATGTATCTTCTCTGATTATTCCCTCCTCCACTCTTCCTTAGCTCCTTGAACTTACTTCTGTAGCACTAAAAGCATTGAATTATGGTTTGCAGGCTATTCCAATGGTAAAACTGTAAGATTATGATTAGTAAGAATGATATTTTATTCATATATTTCTCCCTAGCACATGTACCTGGGGAAGTGTTCAGTAAGAATGCATATGGAGTAGTATGCATTGAATCTATGAAAGACCTTAAAGTGATTGTTATTTGTTATATATGTCAGATATAATCTCAGAAAACAAAATTCAGTGATATGAACAGTGCTTTGTGTATGAGAATATGTAATCAGAATACAGATGACATAAACCTGGCAAGAATAGAATAGAGATGTATAAACCTGGCAAGCTAGGAAGCTTTGTGGTCACTATTTTGTGGTTAATTTTCATTACCAGTTCTAGAATGAATTTTGGATTGGATTCTTATTCTAAGTCCCCCTTTTCAGTCTTCTAAGATGAAAGAGTTATGTGTTGATGCAGTAATTCATCTATTCATACAGGTATTATTTTCTGCAAATCAGGCATTTTGTTCGGTGCTGGGGATACAAAAATGAACAAGATGCAATCCAAGTCATTTTGAAGAGCATAACAATTTCATCATAGATTTTAAGGGGGAAATTGACATGCAACCAGTCACAATATAGGATCATATGTACAAAATAAGGCAAGACCACAGTAGTAAATAAGTGTAATTTAACTTGCTTCTTACAATAATACCTATTGAACAGGCACATTCATTCTCATATAAAAATAGTGGCTCTGAGAGCATGGAGGAAAATCATTCTAACTTTCTAATTTGGCTCTTTCCATACAGTTAAATTCAATTAAACTGAATTTTAACTCCTTTTTACCAGTTCTCTGATTGTGGACAAATGTTCTGAGCCTTGGTTTCCAGATTTTTGAAATAAAGGTAGTAATATCTACTTCACAAGACTTCAGGAAGAGTAACTTTGAAAACATATATGTAAAGGTCCTAAAGTATATCTAACAAACTCCAAACTAGGTTATGTTTATTATATTTCATGTTATCGTTAATATCAGAATGTTAAAATTTAGAAGTTGCAGTCCACAGATGAATATGAAAAGTATATTTAACTTTTATAATGCCTAATATCAACTGTACAAGGAAAGTTGATATTCTTTAATGACTGGGAAGATTAGGGTTTTGTGTTGAGAGTAAATACAGTTCTATAATCCTGTACCTAGCAGAATCCCTTTCTATTAATGTATGCCATGGTATGGAAAATATCATTTTGGCTTTTCTATCATCAGAGTACATTGTACAGGAAGATGTTACTTACCAGTAATGTTCTGTGCATTTCAGAGGTCACATCTCTATACGGACTTGTCATATTTTACATGTTCTTTCAGTGAGGGTACACAGGCCTTGCTGTATAACTGAATTTATTTTTAAAAAATGGTCCTATTTCATTCATGAACTAAAAGAAAACAGATATGTAGTACATAATAAAAAGTCAATTTTCTAGAGGTCAGAGAGAAAGAAAAATGTCACGTTAATAACAGTTCAGGGAAAATGTATTTTAAAGTTTCCATGTCATGCATTTTAGTGCTGGTATAATTTATTCAAGTAATATATCCTTAAAAAGAGCTGAATCATACATCCTATGTTAAAACATTCAACAAGGCTGGTTTTATGACGTTTCTGTCATTGGCTCTTAACTCAGTAAAATCCCAACAATATTAGTTTTTCCAAGCCTAAGTTCACAATGTTAAATAATTATTGCATACTTATCCGTATTTATATATGCTTTTTAGTGAGTAGATAATATAATTTACATTTCAAATCAAATTAAGACACTGACTTTAAAGCATTGCATTCCCTGTATAAAAGCCAAAAATAAAACATTGAATTTCAATAAAGTATTGTTTCAGGAAAAGATACAGTTTATTCGGAAACATTTCATATAAACATTATTTTAGTTAAAACATTCCAGCATACTTTCTATGAGAGCTGGACATACCTTTCTGATGCTCACTGGGCTGGCTTTGTGGCACACGCCGTGACTCATTCTGTTTTTCAATGTCTGTTGCCTTACAAACAGCTCCAGTTGATCCTTGTGTGCAATGTAGTTTGTCTCTTTTGAGCTCCCAGGCAACAATAACCTCTCATCATGATTACAGAGTCTTTTGCAGAAAGATGGGCCTAATCCTGGTGATCCATCAACTCACTAATCTATTCCAATCAGTATTTGATGGATTTGACAGGCCAAGTGAGACAGACTCAGGCAGGTCAAGCAACTTAGGTCTGCTACAAAATACAGGGGAAAATCTTTGTGCTACATCAAAAATTACATACAGTAAAATTGCTTCTGCTCTCTCCTCTTTTAACAGATAATGGATATAAAAATTTTCCAGATCCACAGTTCAAAATATCTTCATTATTTTAGTCACTGAACACATTCATTCATCATTAAAAATTACAGCTAAATAACCTGATATTATATTTAAAAAAATAACAATATTTCAAGGTTATTAAAAAGCTAATTGTTTCAATGAATGAAGTTTAATATTTTTATGTCCTACATAGACATGAGCAAACCCCTGATATCTAAAAGTCATGAAATTAATTCTCACAATTCAATTTTGAAAGGCATAAATCAGTAAACAAATATTTTTAAAGATGCAGCTAATCTAAGCTACTAAATGTCATCTCCTTTTATAAATTAAATATAATGATAAAGAAAGGGAGTCATTTAGAAAAGAAATTATGGTATACTTCAAATCTAGCTCTTTTACTAAGTCTTCTCCAGTTCTAATGGCTGGTAAACATGGGAAGAAGCCCTTCTATGTTATATGTCACACTTGAACATTCCATTTTAACCAGGGTATATTAGTTTCTCTTACGGTTTTTTCCCCCTCCTTTTTATATTAGCACTTACAAGACAAGGATAGAATTTAGAACCTGTAATTTCTCAGTGCACATTGCTATAGCTGCTGCTGCTGATAATAATAACAACGAATTACTAATTTTCTTCTAGAAGAGACAAAATCAGAACTTAAAATCCACAGGTAATAAACAGTGTTTCATGTTTTTGCTCTAGGGACAAATTGATCCATGAATTTTAAGTGTTTCTTAAGATAAAATAGAAGTTATATATAATAGACATTGCTTTACCCTTTTTTAAGTCTTAAAAAAAAAAAAAAATAGACACCCAGACAACTTACGTTAAGTATGTTTGACTCAACTGCCATTTGAAAGACTTCTATATATTTCAAATAGTGGAATGAAAACAACTTACTACTGTATTCCACTTTTAATGTCTGATAAAAGCAGGTTTAGTTAAGTTTATAAAGGGATATCAATTTAAAATGATTACTTTTCTTGATCTACTATTTCCTGAGTTTTTCCTCCAAGAGCTCAGCTAGCTCCCGTGATTTAACAGCAAGATTTAAATAAAAAAAAGAAATCCTGGTCTTTCCATCCTTCTTTGCCTTAGGGCTAGACTGTAAACAGTAGTTGTTAATGTAAAAGTTTTATCTAAGAGTTCAAAAAGCAGCTCCATATATTGTGTAAAAACAGCATAACCTCAAAGTGCTAAAGGGATTTCAGTGGCCACAAAAATATAAATACTTGCATCTTAACACAAGTCTGTTTCTCTTCTGTACCCTGGCACCAAGTGGGGGAGGGGGGAGGAGCTTGCCTTAAGTAGCTGGAGGATGATGGGAGGGAAACAAACTTTTGTACATGTACTGAAACGGATCTTCTGTTGTTATACACCTTCATAACCTTTTTATATGCTGAAGTCCTTTATTATTGGAGTTCTGCCCAGGAATCATTCTCAAACAGTGGTGGTTGGAGACTGTTCTTTGGGTTGGATCTGATTTGGCAGTTTAATCACTAGCATGAATAATCAAATTCCCTACTGCTCATAATAAAGGAAGTAACAGCTTTTAAGTAAAAGGATACTACATATGATGAAGGTTAAACTTAAGGAGGACACAGTAATAGATCTAATTTCAGTTCAGTTCAGTCGCTCAGTTGTGTCCGACTCTTTATGACCCATGAATCGAAGCACACCAGGCCTCCCTGTCCATCACCAACTCCCGGAGTTCACTCAGACTCACTTCCATCGAGTCAGTGATGCCATCCAGCCATCTCATCCTCTGTCGTCCCCTTCTCCTCCTGCCCCCAATCCCTCCCAGCATCAGAGTCTTTTCCAATGAGTCAACTCTTCTCATGAGGTGGACAAAGTACTGGAGTTTCAGCTTTAGCATCATTCCTTCCAAAGAACACCAAGGACTGATCTCCTTTAGAATGGACTGGTTGGATCTCCTTGCATAACAAGGGACTCTTAAGAGTCTTCTCTAACACCACAGTTCAAAAGCATCAATTCTTCAGTGCTCAGCTTTCTTCACAGTCCAACTCTCACATCCATACATGACCACTGGAAAAACCATAGCCTTGACTAGAC
>NW_011494807.1:6094139-6127399 GCF_000754665.1 Bison bison bison | reverse complement strand
TGAATGTTGAGCTTTAAGCCAACCTTTCTACTCTCCTCTTTCACTTTCATCAAGAGGCTTTTTAGTTCCTCTTCACTTTCTGCCATAAGGGTGGTGTCATCTGCATATCTGAGGTTATTGATATTTCTCTCGGCAATCTTGATTCCAGCTTGTGTTTCTTCCAGCCCAGCGTTTCTCATGATGTACTCTGCATAGAAGTTAAATAAACATGGTGACAATATACAGCCTTGACGTACTCCTTTTCCTATTTGGAACCAGTCTGTTGTTCCATGTCCAGTTCTAACTGTTGCTTCCTGACCTGCATATAGGTTTCTCAAGAGGCAGGTCAGGTGGTCTTGTATTCCCATTTCTTTCAGAATTTTCCACAGTTTATTGTGATCCACATGGTCAAAGGCTTTGGCATAGTCAATAAAGCAGAAATATATGTTTTTCTGGAACTCTCTTGCTTTTTCCATGATCCAGCGGATGTTGGCAGTTTGATCTCTGGTTCCTCTGCCTTTTCTAAAACCAGCTTGAACATCTGGAAGTTCACGTTCACGTATTGCTAAAGCCTGGCTTGGAAAATTTTGAGCATTACTTTACTAGTGTGTGATATGAGTGGAATTGTGCAGTAGTTTGAGCATTCTTTGGCATTGCCTTTCTTTGGGATTGGAATGAAAACTGACCTTTTCCAGTCCTGTGGCCACTGCTGAGTTTTCCAAATTTGTTGGCATATGGAGTGCAGCATTTTCACAGCATCATCTTTCAGGATTTGAAAGAGCTCAACTGGAATTCCATCACCTCCACTAGCTTTGTTCGTAGTGATGCTTTCTAAGGCCCACTTGACTTCACATTCCAGGATGTCTGGCTCTAGGTCAGTGATCATACCATCGTGATTATCTGGGTCTTGAAGATCTTTTTTGTACAGTTTTTCTGTGTATTCTTGCCACCTCTTCTTAATATCTTCTGCTTCTGTTAGGTCCATACCATTTCTGTGCTTTATCGAGCCCATCTTTGCATGAAATGTTCCCTTGGTATCTCTAATTTTCTTGAAGAGATCTCTAGTCTTTCCCATTCTATTGTTTTCCTCTCTTTCTTTGCGTTGATCACTGAGGAAGGCTTTTTTATCTCTCCTTGCTATTCTTTGGAACTCTGCATTCAGATGCTTATATCTTTCCTTTTCTCTTTTGCTTTTCACTTCTCTTCTTTTCACAGCTATTTATAAGGCCTCCCCAGAGAGCCATTTTGCTTTTTTGCATTTCTTTTCCATGGGGATGGTCTTGATCCCTGTCTCCTGTACAATGTCACGAACCTCAGTCCATAGTTCATCAGGCACTCTATCTATCAGATCTAGTCCCTTAAATCTATTTCTCTCTTCCACTGTATAATCATAAGGAATTTGATTTAGGTCATACCTTAATTGTCTAGTGGTTTTCCCTACTTTCTTCAATTTAAGTCTGAATTTGGCAGTAAGGAGTTCATGATCTGAGCCACAGTCAGCTCCTGGTCTTGTTTTTGTTGACTGTATAGAGCTTCTCCATCTTTGGCTGCAAAGAATATAATCAATCTGATTTCGGTGTTGACCATCTGGTGATGTCCATGTGTAGAGTCTTCTCTTGTGTTGTTGGAAGAGGGTGTTTTTTATGACCAGTGCATTTTCTTGGCAAAACTCTATTAGCCTTTGCCCTGCTTAATTCTGTATTCCAAGACCAAGTTTGCCTGTTATTCCAGGTGTTTCTTGACTTCCTACTTTTGCATTCCAGTCCCCTATAATGACAAGGACATCTTTTTTGGGTGTTAGTTCTAAAAGGTCTTGTAGGTCTTCATAGAACCGTTCAACTTCAGCTTCTTTAGCATTACTGGTTGGGGCATAGACTTGGATTACTGTGATATTGAATGGTTTGCCTTGGAAACGAATAGAGATCATTCTGTCGTTTTTGAGATTGCATCCAAGTACTGCATTTCAGACTCTTTTGTTGACCATGATGGCTACTCTATTTCTTCTAAGGGATTTCTGCCCGCAGTAGTAGATGTAATGGTCATCTGAGTTAAATTCACCCATTCCAGTCCATTTTAGTTCGCTGATTCCTAGAATGTCGACATTCCCTCTTGCCATCTCTTGTTTGACCACTTCCAATTTGCCTTGATTCATGGACCTGACGTTCCAGGTTCCTATGCAATATTGCTCTTTACAGCACCGGACCTTTCTTCTATCACCAGTCACATCCACAATGTTACTTTGGCTCCATCCCTTCATTCTTTCTGGAGTTATTTCTCCACTGATCTCCAGTAGCATATTGGGCACTTACCGACCTGGGTAGTTCCTCTTTCAAAATCCTATCATTTTGCCTTTTCATACTGTTCATGGGGTTCTCAAGGCAAGAATACTGAAGTGGTTTGCCATTCCCTTCTCCAGCGGACCACATTCTGTCATATCTCTCCACCATGACCCGCCCATCTTGGGTGGCCCCACAGGCATGGCTTAGTTTCATTGACTTAGACAAGGCTGTAGTCCTAGTGTGATTAGATTGACTTGTGATTAGATTGGAAAACCGTGGAGCTTCCCAACTAGGATATTGTTGGGGAATTCTTTGGCTTATCTGTAGCATTAGTATTGGGTTTCAGGGACAGTGAAGAGCCGAGGGAGAGGTGAGGTGTGTTTGAAGCCCGTGGGCTCTATGATGAAGGAGATTTTTGGCTTCGGGAGTAAGAAGGGTGAGTCGCCCTTAGGCTCCTCCATCAGTCAGGGGAAAGACAGCTGTCATAGAATCAACTTCCAGCCTGGGTATTGCATCTGAGACAAGGACCTTGG
Source organism: Bison bison bison (assembly GCF_000754665.1). NCBI lineage: Eukaryota > Metazoa > Chordata > Mammalia > Artiodactyla > Bovidae > Bison > Bison bison. The sequence continues at coordinate 6,124,608 of NW_011494807.1, read as the reverse complement.
AAAGATCCACAATGTTGCCATTGTAGGGAATGTAGCCAAAGTGCAGCAGATTCTGTTGCTGGGGAAGAATGGCCTGAATGACAAGGACAAGATGAACAGGTAAGCGGGGTAGAAGGGCCTGGCAGAGGTCCCTCCTGTGAGATTCCTCTCCAAGGCTCGCGGACACCTTCCTGGGATCCAGTGCCCTGCAGACTTTATAGGCAGCAAAAAGCCTTAGCTCATTTTGGACCCACTTATAATTTCCCCTATAGAGCACTTTAGTGATAAGTTTTGAAGTCATAACAAAAATTAACACATAACGCGGGCGGCTGCGACTGGTGCACATAGCGCGGCGGAGAGGAGCTACCTCACGTCTGAGGTCAGGGGCAGAAGCTGGGAGGACCCCATGCCCGAGGGGCGGCGGCCAAGAAGAGTACCCCACATCTGAGGTCAGGGGCAGCGGCCAAGAGTGCCAGGCTGTGACGGTGCAGGAAGAGCCGAGAGGAGCTACCTCACGCCCGAGGCCAGGGGCGGTGGCCGGGAGGAGCAACCCCAGGTCCAAGGAGTGGTGGCTGCGCGGGCGCAGGAGGGCCTAGAGGAGCGATTCCACGTTCAAGGTCAGGAGGGGCAGCGGTGAGGAGATACCCCTCGTCCAAGGTAAGGAGCAGCAGCTACGCTTTGCTGGAGCAGCCGTGAAGAGATACCCCATGTCCAAGGTAAGAGAAACCCAAGTAAGACTGGGTGTTGCAAGAGGGCATCAGAGGGCAGACACACAAACCATAATCATAGAAAACTAGTCAATCTAATCACCCTAGGACCACAGCCTTGTCTAAGTCAATACATCTAATTTCAGTTCAGTTCAGTTCAGTTGCTCAGTCATGTCCGACTCTTTGTGACCCCATGAATTGCAGCACGCCAGGCCTCCCTGTCCATCACCAACTCCCGGAGTTCACTCAGACTCAGTCCATCGAGTCGGTGATGCCATCCAGCCATCTCATCCTCTGTCGTCCCCTTCTCCTCCTGCCCCCAACCCCTCCCAGCATCAGAGTCTTTTCCAATGAGTCGACCGTCAAATTCCTACTTTGGAAAGTAGGAATATGTTATCCCAGAAAAGGAGATAAATGGCTTTAAAATAGGGTTTATTTTTGTTTGCTTTTAAACTAACTGAGAAAAAAAAATGCAACTTCTTCCCTGGACATTTCACCCATCATTCTTGTGTTTATTAATTTTCTCCACATTTCACAGATGCAAATTGTAAAGTGGTGATTGGAATACTTATATTGGGCTAAGGTTAGATACAGCTCCTCACTTAGCCACTTAAGGATTACTTCCACTAAAAGACTGAGAAGACACCATAGGAAGACAGTGGCAGCACAGATGCTGGCTAAATTCTCTGAGCTGTGTAATTCTGCCATTGACCACTCAGGTCATTGCGGCCCCACAGTAACCATACCTGCCAGGAATCTGCGTTAAGATGCTGCACTGGCTGCTACTGCTTTTCAAACGGCTCTGCTCTATGGGCAAGTGAAACTGAGATTAATATGCGTTGAAAAATAAAATGCCCTTACCACATTTTTGTCTGACCTTTGCACAGTTAAGTGAAAATATTTCCTCACTGGGAGTTTTTGGCTTCATGTCAGGTTTGCAGAAGGGTAAAAAAAAAAAAGTCCTTGCAGCATAAGGAGGAAGAGATTCTGGTAAGTGAACCTTGACAGATATTAGCACAGAGGTGATTCCAGGCAGACTTCTCTCCCCTTCCTCGCGTTGCACTTGGTGTTCTACCCTGGGGCAGAATAACTGATAGAAAATTGCATCTATAGAAGAGTTGAATATTGCTTTAAAATGCCAGTGGGACAAGCTTGAGAGCAGACAGCAGAAGCTTTATTTCATTTCATTTTATTTTGCTTTGGAATGCTTTATATGCCAAAGCTTGGTGGCAGAGCAGGGTGAGTGGGAGGAAACCAGACTTGTAAAAAGTTAACCTTGAACAAAGAAAACACCAAAAGCTTCATGTTTGCTATACGGAAAGCTTTTTCAGGAACAAAGCTGAATCAATTGCAATGAAGTCTGTAGATAACACAAATGTAAAAGACTTTCCTCACTTCCTCCCCTCCACAAAGGTCCTTTATAGTCTATTTCTTAATTTTTTTTTTTTTTTTTTCTGGCCAAAGTGCCAGAAGAAAGCAATGCCTGCTAGTAGCATGAGACTTGCATTCCCTTTGTCCTGTGAGCACTGCACTGGCTTGAAGGGCTAGGCTGCATCTTTCTCAGTGGCCTTTTCTCTCTAATCTTTCACCCGTGGAACTTGGGGGGGACTGTATTGTTTCTTCTGAGGGTGGGTTTAGAAAAGAATAAGCAGTGAATGAAGTTCACAGTGTGTGGAAGCCTTGAGAAGAGGATAAGATATAAAAAAATTAAAAGTCCTGGAAATAAATTATGTTGATCTGAGAGAATATAGCTCTAAGAGGGCCGAATAAGATGGGTTTAGACTGAATAAAGCGATAGGGAATCCCATTGTGTGGCCGGAATAGGAGTTTGGTTTCTGACTAGCCTGCTGGCCTAACTTGGATTTGTGTAGGTCAAAATGCCTGCGCACAGCAAGCAGAACCAGGGAGGTGACCCACAGTCAATGCCGTGTAAAAACATGGGGGGAAAAAAGAGCAAGAAATCCCTCAGTGTTAGGAGCAAAAGCAATCTCCTTTTGAATAGAAAAGCTTTCAATTTGTTTTGACAGTTGCAAGAAAGCCAAATAAGGAAAATAAATTTTAGTTTGGCTTTCTCTCTGTTTTTCTTTCTTATCTTTTTTTAAGGTAATAGAACAAGGTAGAGAAGGAAGTTGAATATATTTGACCCTCAGAAATCCAGCTCTTTGTCCAGTTCTAATGGGAACTTAGTCTTTCAAAACATGAAGTTTTGTTGATCTATTTTAGTTGGTTATTTGATATGTGTGTGTGTCTTTATCTCCCTAATCAGAATCATCACAGGATGCTTCAGTTGAAAATTTCTTTACATTGTAAAACATCTGTGGGTCTATTTGGTGAGACCTTAGAATAAAATGTGATGTGGTGAGATAAGCACTTCCTCTTGCATTGGCTTATGTAAACAGTTGAACTCGCTATCACACCGGGAGAAAAATGGAAGCTGTAACCACAAAACATTATTCCAGCAGGAGCCTGAAGTGTCCTTTGATATATTAAGATAGTTAATAATAAGATGTCCAGCTTTCTGTCTGAGTTGTTAGGTGATGTGAGGATTATTTGATTTGATAAAACCTGTTTCCTGTGGGTAGTTGTTTATTAAATTAAAAATGGTTTGTTTTGTGAAAGTATTCCTCCTCATCATTAAAATAATTCACATTGTCAACACACCTTTAAAAGATTAAATTGAACCTACTTTGAACTAATTATTAAGAAGGAATTACTTGATAGACTAGAAAGATTCTGCTGTTTTATCTTTTCAAATTTGAGTGTCTTCTGGAAAGGAACGATTCTTTCCAGCTTGGGTTGGCATGCTCTCCTTAACTTTTCCCCACGAGGAAACATTAATCAGATTCTGATTAGTTTCTTCAGCTTGTCAGGAAGTGAATGGAAATTTCAAGAAAAGTCTAAAAGAATTTGTAATCTCTAGCTCAGGAATTGAGTAAACACATTAAATGTGAAAAGTTAGTCATCAGGGTAATGGGTTAGGAAGGGCATTTAACTATATTCTGCTAAAAATAACTTTTTTTTTTTTTGGAGCCAAAGGAATATGGTAGTGCTTTAGCCAAACTATATTTATATTTCTGTTTTCCTCAAAATCTGGGCTTTTAGTGTATATAGAGACAATCAGCTCTATATAAAGTTCAGAGAAAGATGTTTATGTAATAAAATTAAATATTTAAAAGTAATAAAGTATTAAGGATGAAATTGTCTGCAACATTTCACAGCTATATCTATTTCTGCTCAGTGATATATACCTTGAATCAGTCTCAAATTCAGACGTTGTTTTTTTCTTAAGTTATTTCTTTTATGTTGCTGCTGCTGCTAAGTCGCTTCAGTCATGTCCGACTCTGTGCGACCCCATAGACGGCAGCCCACCAGGCTCCCCCATCCCTGGGATTCTCCAGGCAAGAACACTGGAGTGGGTTGCCATTTCCTTCTCCAATGTTAGTGAATTATAATTCATCTTTATAGGCCTTTGAGAATGTCAGCAAGTGCATCACGACTCTGTAAGGTGGTCGTGCATATTTTCAGATTAAACACTAACTTGATATTATGGAGAGATTTCTTTTTTTTTAATTAATTTATTTTTTTAAATTTTATTTTATTTTTAAACTTTACAATATTGTATTGGTTTTGCCAAATATCGAAATGAATCCGCCACAGGTATACATGTGCTCCCCATCCTGAACCCTCCTCCCTCCTCCCTCCCCATACCATCCCTCTGGGTCGTCCCAGTGCACCAGCCCCAAGCATCCAGTATCGTGCATCAATCCTGGACTGGCAACTCGTTTCATACATGATATTATACGTATTTCAATGCCATTCTCCCAAATCATCCCACCCTCTCCCTCTCCCACAGAGTCCAAAAGACTGTTCTATACATCATGTCTCTTTTGCTGTCTTGTAAACAGGGGTATTGTTACCATCTTTCTAAATTCCATATATATGCGTTAGTATACTGTATCGGTGTTTTTCCTTCTGGCTTACTTCACTCTGTATAATAGGCTCCAGTTTCATCCACCTCATTAGAACTGATTCAAATGTATTCTTTTTAATGGCTGAGTAATACTCCATTGTGTATATGTACCACAGCTTTCTTATCCATTCATCTGTTGATGGACATCTAGGTTGCTTCCATGTCCTGGCTATTATAAACAGTGCTGCGATGAACATTGGGGTACACGTGTCTCTTTCAATTCTGGTTTCCTCAGTGTGTATGCCCAGCAGTGGGATTGCTGGATCATAAGGCAGTTCTATTTCCAGTTTTTTTAAAGAATCTATGGAGAGATTTCTTACTGAAGATACTGTTAATGTCAACACACACACCACATTAAAAATATGGAAGGTATTTAACCTTCCAAATGTTATTAATTATAGACAACTTAGAAGCATATTCCTTTATATGTTGAATATAGTTTATACATTGCTCCAAACTGTTGTTGATTTCTTTCACTAATAAGTATGCCAAGCCACTTCAATTGTGTCTGACTCTTTGCAACCCCATGGACTGTAGCCCTCCAGGCTCCTTTGTCCATGAAATTCTCCAGGCAAGAATACTGGAATGGACTGTCATGCCCTCCTCCAGGGGATCTTCCCAACCCAAGTATTGAACCTGTCTCTCCTGCAGCTCCTGCATTGTATGTGGATTCTTTACCACTGAGTCAGAGGGGAAGCCCCTACTAATAAGCATAGAAAATCACTAATGTTGGGAGTCAAACCTAGATGATTGAAGCATTTGCCTCACAGATCAATTTTCTTTAGACACCTTATTATATTACATATTAAATGAAAACTTTTGCTATTTTAGCCCTTAAATTGTAACTTGAAATTGTTTAAGGTATTGCTGTATTACTGAGCTCTATCACTTGAGCAAGCCAACTGAAATATGAAAATGGTTCTTATCAGAATGATCACCATCATGATGAAATGTTTTCATCATTTGCTACTCCTTTCACAAACTCTTGAGTGTACCATTCTGCTTGGATGTTGCATGTCTCAGGTTTGATTTACTATCTTTGTTGTTATTTGTTCGTTTGCCCAGTTCCTGAAAAGTTTACATTAAATGGCTTTGGTTTTATCATCTTCTTTATTTTATCATCTGTTCAATACTAAAGTAGTATCAGAAAGCATGTATTGTTGACTAAAACAGTAATGTAAGGATTAACGTTCTGACACAGTCCTTTATTATTCATTGGGTAACACCTGGCTTTGTTAGCACATAACTGACTTATCAGTATTGATTTCAGTGCACATTTCATAGTCTGTGTCATGATTTATAATACAGTTGTTAGCTAAACAACAACAAGAAAAAAACAACAAAAAGAAAAGTTTTCTTCTACAGTATGGGCTTTCAAAGTATCTACAAGTGTTAGTCAAGTACTACTTCTCCATATCTACCACACTTATACCAAGAGCTATTAAATAATATTAACATTATTGGTTCTATTCAAATGTAAAGTGAGATATCTAGTAGTATAATTTTCAACACTCAAAAACAGTGATATTATGTGACATTCCACAATCACATAACATAGGAGTTTTGCCAATATTCCAATCTGCTTTCTCTCAGAGAAGAATATTTTTCATTTAATTAGTGTATGGCTTTGCTTTTTTATATTCCTATGAACAGCACAACTTTGGATGATGCCCCATAGTTTTGATTTTTTTTTCCTCTGCCTCTAGTGACAAAATTCATAAATTTCACATTAGGAAGCTATATTTAGGATTTGTTATGTAAAAATTGAGTTGTTTACTAGAAATTTCACTGAGTTCTGCTGGGAAAAATTGGAATAAACCCTATAGAGTTCATTCCTTTCAATGGGTCTTAAGATGCTAAGCACTAGTAGCTTATAAGATCAGTTAGTGATATAGATATGGTCCTTGTTCTTGGAGAAGATACATATAATACTGTATTTTTAATAATGAACTCATTTGCTAAAAATTAAAATAACCTGGAGGTGCGGGCCTTACCATTGCCTTTTGCAGCTACCCCCACACTGCAGTTTTCTTAGGTTCTTCTGAGTAGGACTCTACAGTAACATGACCTAGTTTTTCCCAGAATGGTTGAGGGGAGTTCCCAAGTCTCTGTGTTTTAATTAAAATGAAACAGCAGTATTTCTCTTCTAACTTGACCCTGAAAGAATTCAGAGCATGCCACACCACAATATGCCATTGTGACATATTGACTATATTGAGTTAAAGGCACTTGAAAAACAGCAAATGAAAGAAAAATGCTATTTTTCTTTTCTTAAAAGCATGAGATGAAATTCCTTGTATGAAAGATGTCCTCTTTATACCAGAATGCATGTCACAGTCTTATCAAGGATAAGAAGATGAGATGACTGAATTCTATGCAGATTTTATTAAAATAATTCTTATCTTTATTTAGCTTTTCCACATAGTTTTGTCACTTTTTCCAAATTGTCTTTCTTTGTTTAGCCTAATATAAAAGCAAGCATCTTTTGTCATTTATTTGGGTTTTCATTCCTTATGAAGACTATTATGTCAAGTAAAACTTGTATTAAATAGATTTGCATACTTTTCTTCTTTCAATCTGTCTTAGGTCAATTTACTTTTCAGAGCCAGACAGAAAGAACCCTAAGAGATTAAAGGTATAAGTTTCAGTTCAGTTCAGTTGCTCAGTCATATCCGACTCTTTAAGACCCCATGGACTGCAGCACGCCAGGCCTCCCTGTCCATCGCCAACTCCCAGAGTTTACTCAAACTCATGTCCATTGAGTCGGTGATGCCACCCAACCATCACATCCTCTGTCATCGCCTTCTCCTCCTGTCTGCAATCTTTCCCAGCATCTGCAACTTTACTGTGGGAAGATTGAGTACAAAACTGTCATAAGCCTGGGCTGAGTACCTGAGTTAGTTCAAAACCTACTTTGATGACTTCCTAACTGTGAAGTTTGTCTTTAGGTTTCCTACTATCATACTTACCTCAGAGGGTAGTTATAAGCATCAATTACTCAAAAGTATACATTTCAGTCTGTTTCACATACTCCCAAGAGGCTTGATTTGCTGAAAAGAGCTAAACTGATATGGAATTGTAATTCATTCTGAGATTATATTTATCTGTCTTATAGAATTCCATGAGAAAACTGCAAAAATAAATATCACATGACATTTAATTTAGGTTTATGGCACTAATGTTACCAATGAAAAGATGTAATTGTTTTAATAAATAGAAGTTAGAATAAAAGCAAAGCTGTCAGCTGACAGGAGTGTTGATTTAAGAAGGTGACATGTTTTTATCTGTATAGGACATTTACAAAAAATTTAGCTAACTTATTTTACAAATAAGGACACTGAGTCCAGAGATGTTTATTGACTGGAAGCCTCTCTTTGGGACCAGTTTAACTCTGTTCTCCAGTCATAGTTATTAGGGAAGGCCTGTCTAGGGAAGAAGTTAAAGAAATGTAATTAGTACTCTACTGGAAATATTAGAGAGATGAAAATTGCCAAGTGGACTTTGAAAAGTACTTCTGAATTTAGTAAAGTTTATTTATTTAGTTTTCATTTAGTTTTCACTTTTTGTGGGAGAGACATGTAATCCTTGTCTCATATCCAGATTCTCCCCTACACTTTCCAGCCCTCTTGCAGATGGGGAAAGACCAAGTGATTCATTTGGCCAATGAATTAAGAGTAGAAGGGACATGTATCACCTCTAGGCTGAGGCAATAAAAGACATAGACAGCCCTTCAGCTTACATCCTTTAGATGGAGATCTAGAAGGCACGTGCAAGTTCATGATGTAAACACATTCTCATTACTGCTTGGCATGTGCATTCCTGAAGAGCTACCTGCAGACGTGAGAAGCAAGCCATTGAGATTTCAGGGTTTGAATATTACTGCTACAGTCCCTAGCCTAACCTGACATGTTATTTTATATTTTTCTTATGAAAGTTATGTTAATCCACTGAAGGAAAATTCAGGAATAAGCAAAATAACTATCTATAATCCCACCACTCAGAAACCATCACTTGAAAAATTTTGATGAATGTTTGGTTAGAAACATATATTTATTATAATATATATAATATAAAATATGACATGAAATATACATATTATATAATAAGAATTATGATAATAATTAACATTTGTTGAATAATTTATTAATGCATTGTGCTAAAAGTCTTACATGAATTATCTCATTGAAATCTTACAAAAGCCTTGAAAATAGAGAGGTTTCTTAAGCCTATTTTATAAATGAGTGAACTGAGTTTCAGAAAGGTTAAGGTAACATTCTAAAGGTTACACAATTAGTAAATGGTATAGCCCAAACTGGAGTTCATTTATCTGACTCTAAACTGGGGTTTTAGTTACAAAAGTATATTGCCTCCAAACCGGATCATATTATACATACAGTTTCAATCTACTTCTTTATTAACTATGTTGTGTACCATAAATATTCCCAATAGCATTATTTATTCTCCTACAACATATTTTAATGTCTGTGATGCTATAGTATTAAATAACTAATTGACCTGTCTTCTTTTATTGAATTCTTGGGTTGTTAAAATCCAAGGACATATTTGAAACTAAATCTTTGCATAGAAACATGTTTTCTTAGGATAAATTCTGAAACATTGGATTTTTGAATCAAAAGGAATACATGTGTATTATTTTCTTTATTGTCAAATTGTCCTGCACAAAGCTTCTTATTAATTTGAAATTCCATCAGTCCTATATAGGACTGCATGTTTTTCTAAAACATTATTAACACATTGCCTCTTTTATTTAAATTTTCATTTATTTTTTTATTATGTGAAGTTAAACGTTTTTCTACTGTTAATGAGTTGTTTGTATTCCTTTTTTATTAAATTGCTTATATATATTCTTTATCCACTTTTTAATATAGATATTAAGATATATTTTGAAAATAATTATTCGGATATGCTGCTCTGGCAAGCTCTTCTAGGAAAAAGATATGAACCTATAGTGGTATCAAGTTTTTTATGGTTATATAAACTATTTAGTTTTTGAATTTGTAGAATTATGACCTTTTAATTTCTATTTGTGAAAATGGAAAAATATTAAGTTGTTTTGTAAGATTTATGCTGTGGAACACTCTCTAGCCATATGACTTTGATAAAAAAAAATTCAACATTTTCTCCAAATATAAAACACAGATGATATATTTGTGAAGTACTATGAAGGGCTGTTTAGAGCTACACTGGAGATAATATTTCTAAAAGTAGTTTTAAATTACTGTAACTTTTAAAATATTATAAATTTTAACCTATGATTCCCATGTATATTTATCTTAGTTATGAAAAAGTCTAAATGGTTTAGTGAAATTGGGCAATTTTGGTGGATGAAGGATAAAAACAAACATCAAACTTTGGGGAGAATATTGGGTAGACAGGTAACAAATATTCATGCATTATTTCCCTTTCTATCAATTGTATATTCATTTTTATTGCAGTCCTCCATGTTTTGCATTTATCTATATATTTCCACACATGTACACACACCTCTAATTAATGTAATAGTATCAAGAATGACCTCTTATTTGGCAAAATGAAAGACTTTTTTTTTTTTTTTTTTGCTATGCTTGTACAAAAGGACTAGAACTTTAAAGTCAAATATGCCATTTAAAAGTCACCTAAATATGTAAAGAATGTACACAGCTAGACATAATTTTCAAAATGGTGACAATTTGTGCTGATTAACTATAAACCCCAGTTATTGACATGGCCTCACATAAAGAACAAAATGTGTACTTGGCTTTTAGAACATATTTATTTGAACAAAATGCATATTATTTTAGTATCTCAAGGGAAAATTTCATTATTCTCTTTTAACAGCTTTTTTTGGGATATAATTGACGCGTAACACTGTGTAAGTTCAAGGTGTGCAATGTGATTATTTGATATGCTTATATGTTGTGAAATGATTACTATGCTAAGGTTAGTTAACTCCTCCATGACCTCATGTGATTACCATTTGTTATTTGAAGTGTGAAGATATACTCTCAGCAACTTTCAAGTGTTTAATGTGGTATAGTTAGCTGTAGTCACTATGTTCTGATAAATTCAATCCTTAGAACTTATTAATCTTATAACTGGAAGTATGTATTCTTTGACCAGCACCTCTCCATTTCCTTCCTATTCTGTTTCTATGGTGCTGGTTTAGTCACTCAGTCATGTCCGACTCTTGTGATCCCATGGACTGCAGCCCACCAGGTAGCTCTGTCAATGGCATTCTCCAGGTAAGAATACTGGAATGGGTTTCCATTTCCTTCTCCAGGGGGTCTTCCTGATGGAGGGATGCACATCTTCTGCACAGCAGGCAGATTCCACACCGGCTGAGGTTCAGTTCAGTTCAGTTGCTCAGTTGTGTCTGACTCTTTTCAATCCCATGGACTGCACTATGCCAGCCCTCCTTGTCCTTCACCAGCTCCCACAACTTGCTCAAACTCATATCCATCAAGTCGGTGATGCCATCCAACCATCTCATCCTCTGTCGTCCCCTTCTCCTCCTGCCTTCAATCTTTCCCAGCATCAGGGTCTTTTCCAATGAGTCAGTTCTTCACATCAGGTAGCCAAACTATTGGAGTTTCAACTTCAGCATCTATCCTTCCAATGAATATTCAGGACTGATTCCCTTTAGAACGGACTGGTTGGATCTCCTTGCTGTCCAAGGGACTCTCAAGAGTCTTCTCCAACATACAGTTCAAAAGCATCAATTCTTCGGTGCTCAGCTTTCTTTATGGTCCAACTCTCACATCCATACATGACTACTGGAAAAGCCATAGCTTTGACAAGATGGACCTTTTTTGGCAAAGGAATGTCTTTGCTTTTTAACATTCTGTCTAGATTTGTCATCGCTTTTCTTCCAAGGAGCAAGCGTCTTTTAATTTCATGGCTGCAGTCACCATCTGCAGTGATTTTGGAGCCCAAGAAAATAAAGTCTGTCACTGTTTCCACTGTTTTCCCATCTATTGGCTATGAAGTGATGGTACCGGATGCCGTGATCTTAGTTTTTTGAATGTTGAGTGTTAAACTAGCTTTTTCACTCTATGAATTGAGCTTTTTTAGATTCCACAAAAGTGACATTAATAGACTGTTTTCCTTTCTAAGACTGACTTCTTTCATTTAGTGTAATACCTTTGAGGTCCATCCATGTTGTTGCAAATGACATGATTTTATTCTTTCTAGTGACTGAATACATACCCACTGTGGGTATGTATGTGTGTATGTGTGTATAGGTGCAGATCTGTGTACCATTCTTCTTTGTCCGTTTGTCTGTAGATAGACACTAAGGCTGTGTCAATATCATGGCTATACTGAATAATGCTTCAGTCAACATGGTAGTGAAGATATCTCTTTGAGATTCTGATTTCATTTCTTTTGGGTATATGCTAAGAAATGGACTTCTGGATCATGTGCAGGTCTATTTTTAATTTTTTTGAAGACCCACCATTGTGTTTTCAATGGTGGCTTTGAAAACCACTAACAGTGGGTCCCTTTTTTCTACATCCTCACCAGCACTTATTATTTCCTGTCTTTTTCATCATAGCTTTTCCAGCAGAGGTGAGGTGAAATCTCACTGTAGTTTTTTGATTTGCATTTCTCTAATGATTAGTGATACTAAACATCACTTTTTGAATCTGTCAGCCATTTCTATGTCTTCTTGGAGAAAAGTCTTATTCAGTTTCTCTGCCCATTTTTCAGTTGAATTATTTGGTTTATTTGCTGTCCTATTGTTGTTGTCCAGTCACTAAGTGGTGTCTGACTCTTTGTGATCTCATGGACAGCAGCATGCCAGACACCTGTCTTTCACTCTGTCCTGGAGTTTGCTCTGTGCGTTTGTGTGAATTCTCATATACACCTTTCAAATAGAAACCTCTTATTAGGTATGTAATATGTAAAATTTTCTCCCATTTTGCAGGTTGCCTTTTCATTGTATTGATGTTTCTTTTGCTGTTTATAAGCTTTTTCATTTAATGTAAGCCCACTTAGTTATTTTTGCTTTTGTTGTTGTGCTTTTGGTGTCATATATTAAAAAAAAAAATTGCCAAGATCAGTGTCCAGGAGATTTATTCTACATTTTCTTCTAGGAAAATATATGGTTTCAGATCTTATGTTTAAGTTTTTAATCCATTTCAAGTAAATTTTTGTGAATGGTGTAAGACAAGTATTCCATTTCATTCTTTGGCATGTAATTATTCAGTTTTCCCAGTATTATCCACGAAAGACTATCCTTTCCCCACAGTGTATTCTAGACTCCCTTATCAAATATTTGTTGACTACACACATGATAGTTTATTTCTGGGGCTCTTGATTTTGTTATTAATATCTATATATCTATTTTTATGCCAGGACTATTCTGTATTTGTTAATACTGGCATAAAAATAGATATATAGATAGGGATTTCCAAGGTGGCGTATTGGTAAAGAATGTACCTGCCAATGCAGGAGATGCAAGAGACACAGATTAGATCTCTGGATCTGGAACGTTCCCTGGGGAAGGAAATGACAGCCCACTCCAATATTCTTGCCTGGAGAATCCCATGGACTATGGAGCCTGGTGGGCTATAGTTCTCTTGGGGTTGTAAAAAGCTGGACACAATTGAGCATATACACACAAACATACACAGGAGCTGGTGGACTGTGGTCCATAGGGTCACAAAGAGTCAGACACGACTGAAGTGACTTAGCACACACACATATATGTAGGAAGATCCCCTAGAGAAGGAAATGGTAACCCACTCCAGTATCCTTGCTGGAAAATTCCATGGACTGAGGAGCCTGGCAGGCTACAGTCAATGGGTTCAGAAAGAGTCAAACATGACTGAGTGACTTAACTGTCTTTCTTTCTATGTATATATACACATACACACACCTTCGTAGTATGTTTTGAAATAAGGAAATGTGATACCTCTGGCTTTGTTCTTCTTTCTCGGGACTGGTTTGGATATGTGGGGCCTTTTCTAGTTCCATATGAATTTCAAGACTGTTATTTTCTATTTCTGTGAAAAACGACATTGGAATTTTGATAGGGATTACACAGATTCTGTAGATGGCTTTGAACAGTATGGGCATTTTAACAATATTAATTCTTCCCGTCCATGAACACAGAATATTTCTCCTTTTATTTGTGCCTTCTTCCATTTATTTTGTCCGAGTCTGTAGTCTTCAGTGTACACATCTGTCGTGTGTGTTGCTTAGTTGCTCGGTTATGTCCAATTCTTTGTGACCCCACAGACTGTAGCCCCCCAGGTTCCTCTGTCTATAGGATTTTCCTGACAAGAATACTAGAGTGGGTTACCATTTCCTCCTTCAGGGGATCTTCCTGACCCAGGGATCAAAACTTCATTTCCTGCCTCTCCTGCATTGGCAGGCAGATTCTTTACCACGGAGCCATCTGGGAAGTCCATATGGTCCACCTCTTGGTTAAACTTATTCATAAGTAGTAGCAGTCACCTCCACCAGTATGTACTAGTTGACTTTGGGAGAAGCTGCATTTCACGAGTCCTGCTAGGCATACTGAATCTTTCTCAGATCTTTTATGTAGGTTGCACACTTCCTACTCCCTTTTGTGGTAGAATTCGTAAGATTGTATGCCTTCTCTCAACTCTGCAACACACCAGGCTGGGTGCTGAGAGCCACCTTTTTGCTTTCCCAACGGTGGCACTAAAGCTCAAGTTTGTGTTCTCTCTAGCTCACAAATTTGGTCTGGCTTTCTGCATGTGTCCCATATCCATCTACCTGCTAAAGATTGCTTTTGCTACCATCAGGAGTGCACACAGTGAGCCAGTCACAGCGTCGTGGTATTTATGACTGAGACACACAGAATGCTTGGATGCTGTGGGCCAACTTAGGGGATCTGCACACACCGGGTCCCCAGTGACTTGTTGGTTGCCTCTTGAAGGAGTCCTCAATACAGTTAGTAGGATCTGCATTCCTTCAATGTGCTTCAGGAGTCTTAGCTGTAGCTTTCCCAGGGTTTTTCCTGCTCCCCAGTCATGCAGCTCATGACTCAGTACTCTGGATGGGTGAGAGAGAAATAGGTCTCTTTGGCAATGTCCTGCATAGCTAGAGAAGCTAGGCACTCACTCATGCATTTGCACTTTATCCTGTGGGAGAAATTGCAGGCTGGGAAAATCTCTTTTGGAATTGAACCATGCTGTCTTGAAGGGGGATGACCTCTCCAGTACATCCAAACACATTCTTTTCCTCCACATTAGAACTTGGACTTCCCTAAAGCCTCTCTTATCTTTGGTTTATTGTCTAACACAGTGTTCTCTAGGAGCTCCCAGATCATTGCCAAAAGGGGCTGGAGCTGCTTCATAGGCCACTGCAGTGTCTGTCACCGGGACCAAGGTCTGAATGCCTATTATCTTACACACGAGTTAGCAAGATATGTCCCGGTCCTTTAGCTTATGGTTCAGTGTACGGTAGTTCTCACAAATGCAATTTTATCTGTGGATGGATGCCAAAATATTATTGTTGAGGGGTGAATGCAAATGAGAGATTTGTTTTTCAGCCATGTTGCTGAGGTCACTTTGGAAAGTTGTTCTTGATTACAATATCAGTTTAATCTCAGTGGTACTGAATTCAATATCATAAGGAGTGTCAGTTTAGCTTAAAATTCAGTTTGTCCAAACACTGTTATGTTTGCAACAATATTTGGAAATTCTTCTGGTACATTTTAAACCTGATCAACTTATAGACCCTCTAATTAATTTTGCTTCCAAGGGGAAACATTTTTCAAGATAAATTATAATCAAAACTTTGAAATTGTATTAGCCATCTAGTATATGACATTTGTAAATACTATTTATTATCATTGCCCTAAAGCAATGCTCTTTTTATAAACAAAAACACAAAATATAGTTTCTATACACAGGATAATGCTTGTATAATACCGCATTCTATGAAATGTCTATATGATTTGTAACTGTTAATTCCATATTATGTGGTATATTTTCATTTAGAATTAACCTTGTTTGTGAGTATGAGGAGTATTTTTAAAATAGTTCTGGCCAGCAACAAAAAATCTTCTTCTAAATATCAATAATTACCATAGATTTAGATATAGCCTCTCAAAGGGAAAGAAACATATGAATCTTAGGTCTTCGTTACAGCTCATGCTTTAAGAGAAATCAATGCTATACTTTCCTGACAATATATCAATTCAGTATAACATCTTATAGGGCATTTAATTTAGTAACTTCTTGAGAGAGATGTAATGGGCTGCATTTGAGATAAATACAATCTCCAAGACAACCAGGTTGTGCTACTGATATACTGATGTTTTGAATAGCTAAGAGCCTGTAATTAGTAACCCTAGGATTCAGTAAAGAATGCCAAAATCAGAACTCACAGAAAGGAGAGGTAGAAGTTTCCATAATGCATATACTTAGGTAAATTACCTATTGGAAAAGTATGAAAAACAAGGATAGGAAACAAAATAGAAAAATTAAAAACACAGAACACTCCTAAATACACATCTCAACAAAATGATTTAATGAAGCTACTGAGAGGGAATGAGAGTAGAGATCAAGGATCATTGTTAATTGTTTTGTTGTTCACAGTCACTCAGTTGTGTCTGATTCTTTGTGACCCAATGGGCTGCAGCATACCAGACTTCTCTGTCCTTCACCAACTCCCAGAGCTTGATCAAACTCATGTCCATTGAGTCTGTGATGCCATCCAACCATCTCATCCTCTGTCATCCCC
This sequence comes from Bison bison bison, assembly GCF_000754665.1. Lineage (NCBI taxonomy): Eukaryota > Metazoa > Chordata > Mammalia > Artiodactyla > Bovidae > Bison > Bison bison. Next base: position 6,108,234 of record NW_011494807.1, on the reverse strand, counting down.
TTTTCTTCCTACTTTCAATCTCTCCCAGCATCTGGGTCTTTTCCAATGACTCAGCTCTTTGCATCAGGTGGCCAAAATATCAGAGCTTCAGCTTCAGCATCAATCCTTCCAATGAATATTCAGGATTGATTTCCTTTAGAATTGACAGGTTTGATCTCCTTGCAGTCCAGGGGACTCTCAAGAGTCTTCTCCACACCACAGTTCAAAAGCATAGATTTTTTGGTGCTCTGCCTTCTTTATGCGAATTGTCTACAAAACCATTTTAAAGACTTTATTAAGAGTGCTGAATATGCATCAGGTGAGGGTTCCTGTGTAGCAAACAAAGTGCATCTCATATTTTCTTAAAGAATTTCATAATCCAGTGAATGAGGTACAAATAAATAAAATTTGGAGCAATAAGAGTTATGGCAGAAAGTTTATCCTGAAGGTAGTAGATGGACCTAGAATGATTGAAAATAATAATGTGATCTGACTTATGCTTTAGAAAAATCACTTTTGTGGCTGTGTAGAAGTATACTGGGGAGAGAAGAAAGGAAGGAGAAAAGAAGGAAAGTAAAGATGAGGGTTTAACATAGGGTAAAGGCAGGAGTCACAGAGAAAGAAAATGCATTGTTAAGTATATGAAAGGTAGAATTGACAAAATGTTGAGGTGGAGTGAATGCAGGGGAAAGTGAAAAATCTAAATGACCTTGCAACCTGTTGGGAAACTGGCAATATGGCAGTGTAAGTCTCCAAGATGGAGAATTAAGATTTGTGAGTTACAGGGGAGGGCCATATAATTTCATTCTGGCCCAGTTATGTTGGAAATGTTGTCCAAGTAGTCTTTTTAGGAAATGATTATATTTGCTGACAGCTTAAATAAAATGCTGAGCTGGAGATGTAGAGGATTATCATGAGTGTGTCAGACAAATCAGTGTGCTTTCATTGAATGAAAGAGAACTGAAGGTGGAATAATTACTATGCAGAAACAGGTAGAAACAGCTGGCTTAAAACTCAGCATTCAAGAAGCGAGGATCATGGCATCCAGTCTCATCACTTCATGGCAAATTGATGGGGAAACAATGGAAACAGTGACAGACTTTATTTCCTTGGGCTCCAAAATCACTGCAGATGGTGACTGCAGCCATGAAATTAAAAGCTGCTTGCTCCTTGGAAGAAAAGTGATGACCAACTTACACAGCATATTATAAAGCAGAGACATTACTTTGTTGACAAAGGGCCATCTTGTCAAAGCTATGGCTTTTCCAGTAGTCAATGTATGGATATAAGAGTTGGATATAAAGAAAGCTGAGCTCTGAAGAATTAATGCTTTTGAACTGTGGTGTTGGAGAAGACTCTTGAGAGTTTCATGGATTGCAAGGGGATCAAACCAGTCAATCCTAAAGGCAATCAGTCCTGAATATTCATTGCAGAGACTGATGCTGAAGCTGAAGCTCCAGTATTTTGGGCACCTGATGAGAAAAACTGACTCATTGGAAAAAACCCTGATTATTGGAAAGACTGAAGGAGGAGGAGAAGGGGTTAACCAAGGATGAGATGGTTGAATGGCATCACCAACTTGATGGATATGAGTTTGAGCAACCTCCGGGAGTTGGTGATGAACAGGAAAGCCTGGCATGTTGCAGTCCATGGGATCACAAAGATTAGGACATGACTGAGTGACTGAACTGAACTGAGAAACACATAGATGAAAAGGATCTCACAAATTTCAATAAGTAGAGGTACAAGGAAGACAAGTGGTGAAGCTGTTGGACACTCGCAGAGGAGAATTCCACGAGGAAATGATTAACATTTCAAATGCTACAAATGAATCTGGAAAGTGTTTATTGGTCTTTACAAGTGACAGATCATTGCTGAGTGGGAAAGGACAATTTTGATAGAGAGGTGGGGTCTGTAATGATTTTTAGTTAGTAAAAAAATAAAAGTGAGAAAACAGAAACAGCAGGGTGATTATATTCAAGACTCTTGGAGATGAATGGAGGAGACAAGAGGAAGCCTTGGAATTAAAGGAGAATTTTCATTTTCTAAAGATAACAAACACAGAAACATGTGTATAGATTGATGGAGATAAAAGGCAATCTAGAGAAAGAAAAAATGAAGGGGAAAAGATAAAGGAAGGCATGTGATAACTATAAAGGGGATAAAATGGGATTTACTGGAGAGTCTGTGAAAGTAACTATGGACCAGCAAGAGGGTGAGACCTCTGAGGTGGGCAAGAATGAATTTGAATGCACACATATTAACATAATATTCTCATGTATGGTGCTATAATAGAAGGCTGAAGCAGATCTCTATTCAGGTAATTGATAAAATACAGTTTCAAGTTGTGGTTAAAGAGAAGCACTGCCAAGGGCAGAAAAAGTCACTATTTCTGAATGAGAAGATGAAAAAGAGAGGAACTTAACCTATTTCTTAGAAATAGAGAGAACTAATGAGAATAGTTTTTCCCAAGATTGGAGTCTAGAGGCTGGCCTGAAAATTCAAAATAGAAATAACCAGGAAAATAAATTTAATAGATGCCATTATGAGGCACTTCTATGTGTCAGTCACACTATTAAATAATTTAAAAATAAATGGTTTCTGTTTCAATCCTCTAAATGATGCTAGTAATTTGGTATTATTGTCTATGTTTTCCTGATGATAAAATTAAGGATGTATTAGTTAAATGACTTGTCCAAATTCACACATGTCTGAAGTGTTACAGTCAACCTTCTGAATAGCATCTGTCATCTGTCTCCAAAGACTACCCTTCTGAATGGAATTTTATTTTACAGACAAAGGACTGCTAAGGACTTTAAACTTCGTCTGAGCTGATTGGATAACAAGATAGGATCTATTTTAACTTAAAACTCATATAATTCTAATTTTTATGAATTTTTTTATCTTCAGTAATCTTTAACTCAGATAGTCATACTGAAATCAGATTGATTATATTCTTTGCAGCCAAAGATGTAGAAGCTCTATATAGTCAGCAAAAACAAGACTGGGAACAAGACTGTGGCTCAGATCGTGAATTCCTTATTGCCAAATTCAGACTTAAATTGAAGAAAGTAGAGAAAACCACTAGACCATTCAGGTATGACCTATATCAAATCCCTTATGAATATACAGTGGAAGAGACAAATAGATCTCATAGACAGAGTGCCTGAATAACTATGGACAGAGGCTCATGACATTGTACAGGAGGCAGGGATCAAGACCATCCCCAAGAAAAAAGAAATACAAAAAGGCAAAATGGTTATCTGAGGAGGCCTTACAAATAGCTGAGAAAAGAAGGTAAAGGCAAGGGAGAAAAGGAAAGATATACCCATCTGAATGCAGACTTCCAAAGAATAGCAAAGAGAGATAAGAAAGACTTCCTCAGTGATCAATGCAAAGAAATAGAGGAAAACAATGGAATGGAAAAGACTAGAGATATCTTCAAGAAGATTAGAAATACCAAGGAAACATTTCATGTAAAGGTGGGCACAATAAGCGACAGGAATGTTATGGCTTAACAGAAGCAGAAGATATTAAGAAGAGGTAGCAAGAATACACAGTTCAGTTCAGTCACTCAGTCGTGTCCGACTCTTTGTGACCCCATGAATCGCAGCACGCCAGGACTCCCTGTACATCACCAACTCCCAGAGTTCACTCAAACTCACGTCCATCGAGTTGGTGATGCCATCCAGTCATCTCATCCTCTGTCATCCCCTTTTCCTCCTGCCCCCAATCCCTCCCAGCATCAGAGTCTTTTCCAATGAGTCAACTCTTCGCATGAGGTGGCCAAAGTACTGGAGTTTCAGCTTTAGCATCATTCCTTCCAAAGAACATCCATGGCTGATCTCCTTTAGAATGGATCTCCTTGCAGTCCAAGGGACTCTCAGGAGTCTTCTCCAACACCACAGTTCTAAAGCATCAATTCTTCGGTGCTCAGCTTTCTTCACAGTCCAACTCTCACATCCACAGAACCATACAAAAAAGATCTTCATGATGCATATAACCATGATGGTGTGATCACCCACCAAGAGCCAGACATCCTGGATTGCGAAGTCAAGTGGGCATTAGGAAGCATCACTACAAAGATAATGGAAGTGAAGAAATTCCAGTTGAACTCTCTCAAATCCTAAAAGATGATGCTATGAAAGTGCTGCACTCAATATGCCAACAAATTTGGAAAACTCAGCAGTGGCCACAGGACTGGAAATGGTCAGTTTTCATTCCAATCCCAAAGAAAGGCAATGCCAAATAAAGCTCAAACTACCACAGAATTGCACTCATCTCACACTCTAAGAAAGTAATGCTCAAAATTCTCCAAGACAGACTTCAACAGTATGTGAACCAAGAACTTCCGGATATTCAAGCTGGATTTAGAAAAGGCATAGGAACCAGAGATCAAATTGTCAACGTCCACTGGATCATAGAAAAAGCAAGAGAGTTCCAGAGAAACATCTACTTTTGCTTTATTGACTACTCCAAAGCCTTTGACTATGTGGATCACAACAAAATGTGGAAAATTCTTAAAGAGATGGGAATATCAGACCATCTGACCTGCCCCCTAAGAAATCTGTATGCAGGTCAAAAAACAACAGTTAGACTGGACATGGAACAATGGACTGGTTCCAAATCCGGAAAGGAGTATGTCAAGGCTGCTTATTTAACTTATATGCAGAGTATATCATGCGAAATGCCAGGCTGGATGAAGCACAAGCTGGAATCAAGTTTGCCAGGAGAAATATCAATAACCTCAGATATGCAGATGACACCACTTTTATGGCAGAAAGTGAAGAACTAAAGAGCCTCTTGATGAAAGTGAAAGAGGAGGATGAAAAAGTTGGCTTAAAACTCAACATTCAGAAATCTAAGATCATGGCATCCGGTCCCATCACTTCATGGCATATAGATGGGGAAACAGTGGAAACAGTGACAGACTTTATTTTAGGGGGCTCCAAAATCCCTGCAGATGTTGACTGCAGCCATGATATTAAAAAATGCTTGCTCCTTGGAAGACAATCTATGACCAATCTAGACAGAATATTAAAAAGCAGAGACATTACTTTGTTCACAAAGATCCGTCTAGTCAAAGCTATGGTTTTCTAGTAGTCATGTATGGATGTGAGAGTTGGACTATAAAGAAAGCTGAGCTCTGAAGAATTGATGTTTTGAACTGTGATGTTGGAGAAGTTTCTTGAGAGTCCCTTGGACTGCAAGGAGATCCAACCAGTCCACTCTAAAGGAGATCAGTCCTGGGTGTTCATTGGTAGGACTAATGTTGAAGCTGAAACTCCAATACTTTGGCCACCTGATGCCAGGAACTGACTCATTTGAAAAGACCCAGATGCTGGGAAAGAGTAAAGGTGGGAGGAGAAGGGGACTTCAGAGGATGAGATGGTTTTGGGTGGCATCACTGACCTGATGGTCATGAGTTTGAATAAGCTCCGGGATTTGGTGATGGACAGGGAAGCCTGTTGTGCTGCAGTCCAAGGGGTCACAAAGAGTCAGACATGATGGAGCGACTGAACTGAACTGAATCTTTATCTCTGACCTTGAGTATGATAAACTGATTGAAGGAAGAAGATTCAGTGGAGGAAAAAATAATGTGAGAGAAAGTCACAAATCCAATAATCCACAGTTTATAGAGAAATCTCTCTTTTTTTTAAAAACTGAGGAAAGGTAGTGGAATAAATGCTGAGCCCAGATGGTTTTCTATGCGACTGTTGCCCTTACAGTTATCTCTAGTTTCTTGATGGGTCTGTTTACTTGGAAATATCACAATTCTGAGGTGTTTTTTTTTTTTCCCAGCAACATTCTCCTTATAATCCTTAAATTCCTTCATTCAATTCAACATGCTATAATTTTTCCATTCTTTGCAAATTTTAAACTTTTGAACAAAATGGCTGTCTGATAATAATTCTCCTTAAGAAATTTAGCTTCAAGAATAAAACTGAACCACAAATTATTTTTCAAGGTAAAGCACATTAGGTGGTTGAATCAATATCAGAACCTACAGAGCCTGTTATTTTTCTCCCTTTTAATAACACAACAGTTAGTAAGGTCATGTCCCGGTACCTTAACTTCCAATTCAGAAGCTTCATAGATAAGACAGTTATTCTAATCATGATTTTAAGAATCACAATCAAAATGACAAATCCTCACATTATTTGACCATGTTTGCAATTGATTCGGATGTTCCTTGTTCACACTGGGAGGCCAGCATGTGTTCTGGGCACTGTTTGTGAATCTGTCCACCTGATTAGTTTGTGTTCTCTCTAATAACCCTGATAGCACTGAACATATGTTGTGGGCAAAAGCTGTCAAGCAAAAAAATGGAGTTAATCCCATCTATCTCTGTCATTCTTAATATGCATTCTTATTCAACGGCTGAACAGGGTGGTGAAAGATTTGGGTTATTATACTTTTAGTATTTTCACATGTGATAAAAATAGTCTGATGAATCTGAAATGACTAGAAGGAAATCATAAAAAATGACCACTCATTTTCCTCAATTTAAATTCATAGCCTCGAACACTAGGGCTAATAATTAGCTGTAGCTAATGAAACAAGGCACATGTAATTGACAAGGGCGTACCAAAGAGGCACACTTTATCATTTTCAGATACAGTACACTGTGTATGCCAGGATTTTATAAAAACAAGAAAGCTTAAACAAAGCAGGACCTACCAAAGGAGAGGGAAAAGATTCATTTTAGAAACACACAGTAGCTTTATAAATTCTTTATATAAGTTTTTAATGCGCCTGACATTTTTACTAATGTGTTTAAATGAATGTTTACCTAAGCAACATCATTCTCCAGTCCTTTTTGCTAAACGTTCCCCATTAACCACGTGTTTCATCTTTGGATTTAACAATCTGGCAGTAAACAATTCCAGAATAGTGTGTTTTGCACACAGATTTACTCAAGCACAACTGTCAGAATCACCTGGGGCTGCTGAGTTCTCAGTACAGCTGGTTTGTTGTAAATCAATTATAGTCTTTTCCTAAGGATTGTGAATCACACTTGAAGAATGTGTTTTTATGTGTCTTAATTTGACTTCAGTAAACCTCTGCAGGATTAGAGAGACAATGTAGGGTTTTATGATGAGTCTGAGATAACCTTATTAAAGAGCTAGGATATTTGTTATTCATGTCACGTCCACACTTCATGAGAAGCTGTATTATGAATAACTTATTCACAATCAACACTAATTTCACAACAGTTGAAACCAGCATCAGAACCAAGAACAATATGGGAGAACTAAATTTGTTTAATTGTCACCTACAGAAACAAAACTATATGAAAGGTAGCTCAATGGTTTAAAAAATGAACTGGGATAATAATGCTACAACACTTCCCCTCCCCGAACATACCACCATGTTAATCATGTTGATTTCCTTAAAAGCATATTTTAAAATGCCAAAGGTGTCTTGGATGTGGTACATTAAGAAAATATTAATATTAGGATGATGACAACCTATGGCTTTTACTATTTTGGAAAGTATGAAAATGATAGCACAGATATTTTCCCCCAGCCTATAATGTAGGATTTTAAGGAAAGAGGGAAAATGATAAACTAGAGTGAATAGATCACAAAGTAATACTGGCACAGCATTCAGTGTGTACAGAAGAGCATAGAAACTTATGTTCAGAGCAAGCCTGGAGAATCTTTTAATTTTACCACCTGACAAGGCTATAAGAGGCAGAGTGTTGAACGAGACAATTACAGAGTACTCAGGGTGAGTAGTCATCTACTTCACAGAGTTAAGCACCAATATTTACAAAGAATCTTTGTTCCCCTTCTTTTCTTTCATCCATTGTCTTTTTGTAGCAAGGAATGTCTGAAAAGGAAGCTGGCAAAAGCAAATGGAATGTTCTTCTAGCTAGTGTTCTTGACCTGACTTTCTTATCAAGTCATCTCTATAAAGATGTTATTACTGTTTAGTGGTAATTTTAATTGCACATTTTATTCCAGTGAAAGATACAGGAAACATAATTCTTTTAGGCTTTATCAGGATGCCTTTTAAAAAATAACTGCAAAAATGGATTATTTACTATAGACTTAATGTTTACAGTTAACAAACAGGACTACATGCCAAGGGAATTGCATAGGTTCTCTATGAAAGTAAGGAGTCATTCTGGCATTATTAAATTTATAAACATAAATGTAAATGTTTTTTGATTAGATTTTTATTCTAAGTATGAAAAATAATATATTTAAATCCAGTGTTGCATTTTAAATAACTTTGAAGCATTTTTAATTTTATGAACTCAGATACATTATATTCTCTATTATCTGAGGTAAACTCTGTTCATATTCTGAATATATTTTAAACCTATCAATGTACAAGTAATAATGACCTCAAGAGTCTGTTCACTTTCTTTTGACCCAAGGATTAAGGGCTTGAGAAATTTGAATTCATGATTTTTCATGATCCATGGGAAGCGAAGAATAGTAGTTGAGAAATTTCACCATCTTTAAAGGGAAAATATATCTATGGAAGCTGTTCTTCAAGAGTAATTTAGGAACTTTTGTTAGGTCCATTTATTCTTTTAGTTTATTAAGAAATCAATTGGCAAGTAGCCACTGTAGTATAATAAAATTTTCTTTTATAGCATTTTGTTAAATGTCAACATTTATATTAGTGTTCATCATTATGATCTTTCTGTTTCAGTATAAAACTGTCAGAATTAATTATTATAGAGCTCAATTTTACTCTTGAACCATAAATTCAAGAAAACAGTGACACAGTAACAACAGGAATATTTAAAAATAGGATATTTTCTAGGTGTTTCAGTAATACTGTTTAAATCTTGCCCTCAAATCTTTAGTGTCCTATAGTCTTATATATTAAAGACTGTAATAATTTATACTAAATATCAAGGGAATATTATAAAATTTTCTTTTCACAATAAAGATTACATTTGCATATATGGAATTAAAGCTATTAATGTATGTAGATTTGATAAACAATGTTGAATTTTTGTTTACTGTTCCCTATAATTCTTCAACTAATAGTAATGCCCTGGACTTAGCATCAGGACAAAAATCTTTCCATAACTCTTGATTCCTCATCCCCATATCCACAGTTCTTCTCCCCTTCATAAGAGCATTAACTTCTATTTCTTGGTTTTAGTCTTCAATTAATTATATTTCAATATTTATTGCTGATTTTTTTCTTTTATGGTAGACTCTGTTGACCTTATAAATCATGTGCATTATTTTTAGCTCATTATTTCATCACTCTCTATCAGAACTTGTCTTCAGTTTTATGTCTAGTTTGGCCTACTCTTGGTTTTACTTTTGTCATCCGTGAAGATAACACCATCTAAATCCAATAAAGTCTTTTGTTTGCTTGTTGTTCTTTGAGTTTGTTTTGTTCTGCTTCTTGTTCTTTGTAAGTCTGGGTGCTTTTCTTTGTCATTTTTTTCTTCAAGTATTGCACTTGGGGGTGGGGCTTCTGAGGCTTCAATTCTGTTTTGTGTTTCAGTTTGCTTGTAGAGCCAAATGCATAAAAGAATCAAGAATAAACCTTAGTAGCATGCAGAAAAGGAAAGCTATATGAGCTGCAAAGGCCTGCTTCAAACAAATTGCATGGTTTAAAGTGCATCAATGTGAGGATATTTAACATTAAATATTTTTAATCATGTCCCTGTAAATTACCATATAGATTAAAAAAAATAAGTTGAAATGTGATGAACACAGGAAAAATTTAGAGTCATTTGCATAATATATTTCAGGTTCAGAAACAGTGTTTCTAAGGAATGACTTTGGGCATACGGAAAACATTGACTACCTAGCAATATTTTCCATACACTTATATTTACTGTACTGCCTATTTATGGCAAAATAAATGGTGATATCATGAGTCTGTCCCATTATGGTTCAGGTAAAGCAGAGCTGGAGTTTTTCCTTATCCAAATTATGTACTTCATTAATTGGTTTTAATTCCATAAAATGATGTACATGATAAAAAAGTGTTTTTTAAGAAAGCAAAATGTGAAGTAGAAATCACCTTTATGACTAATCTCTATTCCCTTTAGGTAAACAGCACAACAGCTTCTCTTTTTGGTTCTCTGCCTACCATTATTTGCTTTATACAATGTATTTATATTTTTTTAATTTATGCATATTATATATAGTTACATATGATTTATATGTTTACTCAATTTGCTCCCTTTATATTATTCATATATTTACTCTATTTCTAAATTATCTGTTTTGGAAAATAAGTATTGCTTCTTTTTTGGAAAGCACAAGGAATTTAACTCAAAAAACTTACTATATTTCTTCATTCTCTAATGTTTGACTTATTTATTTAACTTTACTTTCCTTTAGTGATTTATATTTTATTCAGTTATAGCCTAATGCTTGACTTATCAAAAGTATTTAGGGACTTCTCTGCTGTGAAAAATGAGAGAATTAAAATATTTGTCTATTTTTAAACCTCTTCTCTTTCTATATTCACTTTTTGAAATTTTTATTACTATTTTAAAAATCATCAAGCCTTATAACATTAAGTTCTGTTTTGAAATAATACCACATTTTCAATCTTTATTTTTAAAAGATGAAAACCAATACAGTAAATTTATAATATTATATGTAAATTTTAATAACTGTGCTTTAAGCCATGTAGAAGGTAAAATTATGTGTGTGTGTGTTGCTCCATTGTGTCCAACTCTTTATGATCCCATGGACTGTAGCCCACCAGGCTCCTCTGTCTATGGAATTCTCCAGGCAAGAATACTGGAGTGAGTAGTGTCAACTAAAAAATATAGTCATAATCTGAAAGCAGAGAGTTATTTTATTGGGTGGGAATATTTAGGACTCTTAGCCTGGGAGACAGCATCTCAGTAGCTCTGTGAAAACTCCTCCAAGGAGGCAGGAGCGGAAGTCAGGCTATATTTATTGTTATCTTTCAGTCACCCAGTCGTGTCTGACTCTTCGCCACCTCATGGACTGCAGCAAGGAAGGCCTCCCAGGCTACTTACAAGTTTGCAATAAAGGGAGCAGGCAGTCTGAACATCAAAGATCAGCATTCTATGTATGGAAAGATAGGAATAAAGCATTCTATGGATGGAAAGTTAAGGAGTATAGCATTCTATATACGGCAAAATACAAGCCTCTAGGCTCACTGAATTCATTCCTTTCATATGCACCTCAGCTATCTGGGGCCAATCTTGTTTCCTCGTTCACCTTGCTTCTTGCATTGCCCCAGATCCTCAGCAATCACCGTGGGGGTTGGCAGCATCCGATGGATTAAAAGTTTCAGGAGCCTTCATTCACATTTGGAGGCCATAAATTGCTGATGGCTGTGACATTTCTTAGGTATTGATAGGGCAAGGGATACTTTTCTTTTTACAGTAGCCATTCCCTTCTCCAGGGGATCTTCCTGACCCAGGGATCGAACCCAGGTTTCCTGCATTGCAGGTGGATTCTTTAACATCTGAGCCACCAGGGAGGTCCTAGAAGGTAAAATAATTCTATGCTATTTAAATTTTGCCAAAGATGTTCTACCAATCATTCAATCCATATTTCTTTGGTTAATTCTAGCTTTCTTCATTCACATTTTCTTAATCTTTCAGTAGCAGTCACAATTTGTATTCCATGTTCTTTCTTATATTACTTCTTTTGTTGTGTGCATGTGGGCTTAAGCAACAGACATGTATTTTCTCAAACTTGTGGAAGCTGGAAGTCCAAGATCAGGTGCAAGCACTGTCAAGTTCTTGATAAGAGCTCTTTTCTTGACTTGGAGATGGGTGCCTTCTTGTTGTACCTCACATGGTGGGAAGAGAGAGATCTCTGGTCTTTTCTTCTTCTTATAAATACACACTGATCCCATCTTGGGGCCGCACCCTCATAATCACATCTCAATCTAATAACTTCTCAAAGTCTCACCTCCAAATGCCATCACCATGGAGGTTAGGGCTTCAGTGAATGAATTTGGGGAGGATACAAATGGTGGGTTCATAACAGAGGGGAAAAAAAGGCCTGGCTATGTTAATCCCACTTGGGACAATCCTGAAGGTCCATTCTAGTTTCAGAGCTGACTGCATGGCAGACTGAGGCTGTCCTGGGTCTCAGATCAGATCAGATCAGATCAGTCTCTCAGTTGTGTCCGACTCTTTGCAACCCCATGAATCACAGCACGCCAGGCCTCCCTGTCCATCACCAACTCCCAGAGTTCACTGAGACTCACGTCCATCGAGTCAGTGATGCCATCCAGCCATCTCATCCTCTGTCATCCCCTTCTCCTCCTGCCCCCAATCCCTCCCAGCATCAGAGTCTTTCCAATGAGTCAACTCTTCGCATGAGGTGGCCAAAGTATTGGACTTTCAGCTTCAGCATCATTCCTTCCAAAGAAATCCCAGATAATCACGATGGTGTGATCACTGACCTAGAGCCAGACATCCTGGAATGTGAAGTCAAGTGGGCCTTAGAAAGCATCACTACGAACAAAGCTAGTGGCGCTGATGGAATTCCAGTGGAGCTCTTTCAAATCCTGAAAGATGACGCTGTGAAAGTGCTGCACTCAATATGCCAGCAAATTTGGAAAACTCAGCAGCGGCCACAGGACTGGAAAAGTTCAGTTTTCATTCCAATCCCAAAGAAAGGCAATGCCAAAGAATGCTCAAACTACCGCACAATTGCACTCATCTCACACGCTAGTAAAGTAATGCTCAAAATTCTCCAAGTCAGGCTTCTGCAGTATGTGAACCGTGAACTTCCTGATGTTCAAGCTGGTTCTAGAAAAGGCAGAGGAACCAGAGATCAAATTGCCAACAGCCACTGGATCATAGAAAAAGCAAGAGAGTTCCAGAAAAACATCTATTTCTGCTTTATTGACTATGCCAAAGCCTTTGACTGTGTGGATCACAATAAACTGTGGAAAATTCTGAAAAAGATGGGAATACAAGACCACCTGATCTGCCTCTTGAGAAATTTGTATGCAGGTCAGGAAGCAACAGTTAGAACTGGACATGGAACAACAGACTGGTTCCAAATAGGAAAAGGAGTTCGTCAAGGCTGTATTTTGTCACCCTGTTTATTTAACTTCTATGCAGAGTACATCATGAGAAATGCTGGACTGGAGGAAGCACAAGCTGGAATCAAGATTGCCGGGAGAAATATCAATAACCTCAGATATGCAGATGACACCACCCTTCTGGCAGAAAGTGAAGAGGAACTCAAAAGCCTCTTGATGAAAGTGAGAGTGGAGAGTGAAAAAGTTGGCTTAAAGCTCAACATTCAGAAAACGAAGATCATGGCATCCTGTCCCATCACTTCATGGGAAATAGATGGGGAAACAGTGGAAACAGTGTCAGACTTTATTTTTCTGGGCTCCAAAATCACTGCAGATGGTGATTGCAGCCATGAAATTAAAAGACGCTTACTCCTTGGAAGGAAAGTTATGACTAACCTAGATAGCATATTCAAAAGCAGAGACATTACTTTGCCAACAAAGGTTCGTCTAGTCAAGGCTATGGTTTTTCCTGTGGTCATGTATGGATGTGAGAGTTGGACTGTGAAGATGGCTGAGCGCTGAAGAATTGATGCTTTTGAACTGTGGTGTTGGAGAAGACTCTTGAGAGTCCCTTGGACTGCAAGGAGATCCAACCAGTCCATTCTGAAGGAGATCAGCCCTGGGATTTCTTTGGAAGGAATGATGCTGAATCTGAAGCCGCTTCAGCTGTGTCCGACTTTGTGACACTGTGGACTGTAGCCCACTAGGCTCCTCTGTCCATGGGATTCTCCAGACAGGAATACTGGAGTGGGTTGCGATTTCCTCTCCAGAGGAACTTCCCAACCCAGGGATCGAACCCAGGTCTCCTGCATCGCAGGCCGATTCTTTACCATCTGAGCCACGAGGGATCAAGCCCCATCTTGAATCTGCATCCATTCACAATTAAGCTTCTTTCTTCCTCTGTGTATCTTGCTTCCTTCTACAGATGCTAATCTTAAGGGGTCTTGAATAAACATTCTGGTGACTTAACTCCTAAAGGGTTGGGAGAATCTCCCCTGGAAGACTAACAGACCTTCTTTGCAATTTATAGGTAATATTGCCCTTATGTCCTCATCTCCTTTTTTAATCCCTATGAACAGCACTGTAAAGTCTCACT
>NW_011494807.1:6090685-6094039 GCF_000754665.1 Bison bison bison | reverse complement strand
TTTTTTTTTTTTTTTTTTTATGCCTTAAGGATAAAGACATTGAAGGTCAGAGAGGGTATTTGCCCAGAGCCTTATGGCTCGTTAGAAACTAGGCTAGAATTTAATTGTGACTCTGACCTTTAGGTGGGGCGAGTAGCTCTGAAAAAAAAGACCCAAAAGAAACAAACAACAGACCAAGCCTACACTACAGGCTGGGTCAGAGAATTTGGTACCCACAGCCAGACACTCAAGAAACTTATGAATTTTTCCTTTCTGTGTATTTAAATTATATTCATTAATTTTCACTTCTTTTTAAATGTAGTTAATTTACAACATTATATTTGTTTCAGGTGTAGAGCATAGTGATTCAGTATTTTTAAAGATTGTGCTTCATTAAAAGGTAACAGCAATAATTCCTTGTGCTATACAATATATCCTTATTGCTTGTCTATTTCATATATAGTAGCTTATATTTCTTAATCCCGTAACCCTAATGTGCCACTCTCCCCACTTCCCTTTCTCCACTGGTAATCATTAATTTGTTTTCTTTATCTGTGAGACTGTTTCTTTTTCGCTATATATATTTGTTTGTCTTATACTTTAATTCCTTATGGAAATGATATTATATAGTATTTTCCTTTTGCTGTATGAATTATTAATATTTCACAAAGCATTATATATTCTAGGTCTATCTACATTGCTGCAAATTGTAGAGTTTCATTCTTTTTTATGTCCGAGTAATATTCTATTGTATATGTGTATATACACACACACACGCAGGATGGGATATTATTTGGGTTGATTTCATGTCTTGACTCATTTGAAAAGACCCTGATGTTGGGAAAGATTGAAGGCAGGAGGAGAAGGGGATGATAGAGGATGAGATGGTTAGATGGCATCACCGACTCAGTGGACATGAGTTTGGGTAAACTCCGGGAGTTGGTGATGGACAGGAAGGCCTGGCGTGCTGCGGTTTATGGGGTCGCAACAAGTCAGACACAACTGAGCAACTGAACTGAACTGTAAATAAGGTTGCTATGAACACTGGGGTGCAAATATATATTCAAATTAGTGTTTTCATTCTCTTTGGATATATACCCAGGAGGGGAATTGCTAGATCATAGGGTAGTTTTGTTTTTAGAGTTTTCAAGAAACTCTATATTGTTTTCCATAGGGCAGCACCAGCTTATATCCCCACTAATGGTGGGGCAGTGCTGAAGCAAGGGGTCCCTGTGGGCTCTCAGTTGCAGATAGAGGTCAAAGCTGTCTCTTGTGGGCTGATGTGCAGTGCCTGCACTTGATTTCATCACTCTGCTTAGATTCAGCCTCAGGTGCAAGTCCCTTTTGTTCCTCACAGCTGATCACTGACCCAGCATCAGTCTCCCACTGTACACTATTGTTGAGCCACACCTCAGGGTTGTGGAGCCTCTGTGGACTCTTGGCATGAACCGACTTTTGTCAAAGATCTAGGCTGCTTCTGAGGCATTCCCTGAGCTGTTGTTTAGTTGCTAAGTTATGTCTGACTCCTATGCAACCTCATGGACTGTAGCTGACCAGGCTCCTTGGTGCATAGAATTTCTCAAGTAAGAATAGTGGAGTGGGTTGCCATTTGCTTCTCTGGGGGATCTTCCTGATCCAGGGATCAAACACACATCTCCTGCATGACAAGCGGATTCTTTACCACTAGGGACTCCGGAAGACCCATCCCCTGATTAAGAAACGGCAACGGACACCACCAGCCCCACCAGGCTCTGCCCAGGGACTGGGTCATCTCTGTGTTCCGTGGTCGAGTCTTTTCCCTTATTGGCAGCTTCAGATCCAGTGTCATGTTGTGATATGAATGAGCAATACTGGATCATTTGCTCAACTTGGACTGGGGCATGCAGTGAGGCAGTTGTAAGAAATCTGTGCCATCTATAGCAGGCCTCTCTCTGTTTTGCAAACAAATACTTGTGCATACATGCTCCTCAGGAGAGCAGAGTCCAGGCTTCCCACTGTCTTTCTCTTTGTCTAAGCAGTTCTCTAGTCAGCCAAGGGGCCTCTCTCCCTCATGAAGGACCCTAGGACTGGGGTATCCAATCTGTGGTTTGACCCTAGGTCTGCTGTCTCTTTATCTCTTTACCACATTATCTCTCATTTCCTCTGAATCTCTTTTCTGAGGGCATAGGTCCCAACTTCATTGTTTTCTTCCCTTCCTACCTGATTAAATTTGTATCTTTCTCACCATCCCTTGGATATACAGTTCTTTTTGCCAGTTTCTAGTTTGTTTTCAGCGAGAATTGTTCCACATGTAGATATATTTTTGATCTATTCATGGGGGAAGGTGAACTCCACATTGTCTTACCTCACTGGCCAAAAATGCCTCACATGGTGAATTCTACCTACAAGGGAAGCAAGAAAATCATGTTTTTACAGCTGTTGGTAAAAGTAGAATGGGCTTCCCAGGTGGCACAGTGGTGAAGAATCTCCCTGCCAATGTAGGAGACATAAAAGTGTGCAATTTGATGGCATTAATTACCTTTACAATGTTGTACAACTAACACTACTAGCTTTTTTTTAGCTTATTATTTTTTTTTTATTGAAGGATAATTGCTTTACAGAATTTTGTTGTTTTCTGTCAAACCTCAACATGAATCAGCCATAGGGGATACATATCCCCTCCCTCTTGAAACTCCCTCCCATCTCCTGCCCCATCCCACTGCTCTAGATTGATACAGAGCCCCTGTTTGAGTTTCCTGAGCCATACAACAAATTCCTGTTGGCTATCTATTTTACAGATGGTAGTGTAAGTTTCCATGTTACTCTTTCCATACATCTCCCCCTCTCCTCCCCTCTCCCCATGTCCATAAATCTATTCTCTAGTCTGTTTCTCCGTTGCTGCCCTGAAAATAAATTCTTCAGTACCATTTTTTCTAGATTCCATATATATGGGTTAGATATGATATTTATCTTTCTCTTCCTGACTTACTTCACTCTGTATAAGAGGTTCTAGGTTCATCCCCTTCATCAGAACTGACTCCAATGCATTCCTTTTTACAGCTGACTAATATTCCACTGTGTATATGTACCACATTTCTTTATCCATTCATCTGTTGATTGGCATCTAGGTTGCTTCCACATTCTAGCTATTGTAAATATTGCTGCAGTGAACACTAGGGTACATGAGGCTTTTTCAATTTTGGTTTCTTTGGGTATATGCCTAGGAGTGGGATTGCTGGGTCATATGGTGGTTTTATTCCTAGTTTTTTTTTTTTTTTAAACTTTACAATATTGTATTGGTTTTGCCAAATATCGAAATGAATCCGCCACAGGTATACATGTGTTCCCCATCCTGAACCCTCCTCCTTCCTCCCTCCCCATACCATCCCTCTGGGT
>NW_011494807.1:6086381-6090585 GCF_000754665.1 Bison bison bison | reverse complement strand
GGTCGTCCCAATGCACCAGCCCCAAGCATCCAGTATCGTGCATCAAACCTGGACTGGCGACTCATTTCATATATGATATTATACGTATTTCAATGCCATTCTCCCAAATCATCCCACCCTCTCCCTCTCCCACAGAGTCCAAAAGACTGTTCTATACATCAGTGTCTCTTTTGCTGTCTCGTATACAGGGTTATTCCTAGTTTTTTAAGGAATCACCATACCATCTTCCATAGTGGCTGTATCAATTTATATTCTTACCAACAGTGCAAGAGCATTCCCTTTCCTCCACACCCTCTCCAACTTTTATTGTTAGTAGACATTTTGATGATGACCGTTCTGACTGGCGTGAGGTGATATCTCACTGTAGTTTTGAATTTCCCTGATAATGAGCGATGTTGAGCAACTTTTCCTGTGTTTGTTAGCCATCTGTATGTCTTCTTTGGAGAAATACCTGTTTAAGTCTTTTCCCCACTTTTTGATTGGGTTGTTTGTTTTTCTGGCATTGAGTTGTATGAGCTGCTTGTGTACTTTGCAAATTAATCCTTTGTCAGTTGTTTCATTTGCTATTATTTTCTCCCATTCTGAGGGTTGTTTTTTCACTTTGCTTATAGTTTCCTCTGCTGTGCCAAAGCTTTTAAGTTTAATCAGGTCCCACTTGTTTACTTTTATTTCCATTACTCTAGGAGATGGGTCATGAAGGATCTTGCTTTGACTTATGGCCTTTAATATTCTGCCTGTATTTTCCTCTAATAGTTTTATAGTTTCTGGTCTTACATTTAGGTCTTTAATCCACTTTGAGTTTATCTTTGTGTATGGTGTTAGAAAGTGTTCTAATTTCATTCTTTACATGTAGCTGTCCAGTTTTCCCAGCACCATTTATTGAAGAGGCTCTTTATCCCATTGTATATTTTTGCCTCCTTTGTCAAAAATAAGGTACCCATAGATGCATGAGTTTATTTCTGGGCTTTCTATCTTGTTCCATTGATCTATATTTCGGTCTTTGTTCTAGTACCATACTGTCTTGATGACCATAGCTTTGTAGTATAATCTGAAGTCAGGAAGGTTGATTCCTCCAGCTCCATTCTTCTTTCTCAAGACTGCTTTGGCTATTCAGGGTCTTTTGTGTTTCCAAATGAATTGTGAAATTTTTTGTTCTACTTCTGTGAAAAATGCCATTGGTAATTTGATAGGGGTCACATTGAATTTGTAGATTGCATTTGATAGTATAGTCATTTTCATAGTATTTAGTCTTCTTACTCAGTAACATGGAATATCTCTCCATGTATTTATGTCATCTTTGATTTCTTTCATTAGTGTCTTATAATTTTCTGTGTACAGTTCATCTCCTTAGATAAGTTTATTTCTAGATATTTAATTCTTTTTGTTGCAATGGTGAATAGGATTGATTCCTTAATTTCTCTTTCTGATTTTTCATTATTAGTATATAGAAATGCAAGTGATTTCTGTGTATTGATTTTGTATCCTACAACTTTGCTAAATTCACTGATTAGTAATTTTCTGATACTATCTAGGGCTTTCTATGTCATCCGCAAACAGTGAGACCTTTACTTCTTTTCTGATCTGGATTCCTTTTATTTCTTTTTCTTCTCTGATTGCTGTAGCTAGGACTTCCAGACTATGTTGAATAATAGTGGTGAAAGTGGACACCCTTGTCTTGTTCCTGGTCTTAGGGGGAATGCTTTCAGTTTTCACCATTGAGAATAATGTTTGTTGTAGGCTTATCATATATGGCCTTTACTATGTTGAGGTAGGTTCCCTCTATGCCCATTTCTTGAAGTTTTAATCATAAATGGGTGCTGAATTTTGTCAAAGGCTTTTTCTGCCTCTATTGAGATTATAATATGGCTTTTGTCTTTCAATTTGTTAACATAGTATATCACAGTGATTGATTTGCATATTATGAAGAATCCTTGCATCCCTGGAATAAACCCAACTTAATCATGGTGTACAACCTTTCTGATGTGTTGCTAAATTCTGTTTGCTAAAATTTTGTTGAGGAATTTCGCATCTGTGTTTACCAGTAATAATGGCTTGTAGTTTTCTTTTTTTGTGTTGTCTTTGTCTGGTTTTGGTATCAGGATAGTGGTGGCCTTGTAGAATGAGTTTGGAAGTGTTCTTTCTTCTTCAATTTTTTGGAAGAGTTTTAGAAGGCTAGGCATGAGTTTGGAAGTGTTCCTTCTTCTTCAATTTTTTGGAAGAGTTTTAGAAGGCTAGGCATTAGCTCTTCTCTAAATGTTTGATAGAATTCTCCTGTTAAGCCATCCGGTCCTGGGCTTTTGTTTTTTGGGAGATTTTTGATCACAGCTTCAATTTCTGTGCTTGTAATTGGGTTGTTCATAATTTCTATTTCTTCCTGCTTCAGTCTTGGAAGACCAAATTTTTCTAAGAATCTGTCCATTTCTTCCAGGTTATCCATTTTATTGCCATATAGTTGTTCATAATAGTCTCTTGTAATCCTTTGTGTTTCTGCATTGTCTGTTGTAACCTCTCCTTTTTCATTTCTAATTTTGTTGATTTGATTCTTCTTTCTTTTATCTTGATGAGTATGGCTAAATGCTTTTCAAATTTGTTTATCTTCTCAATGAACCAGCTTTTAGTTTTATTAATCTTCTCTATTGTTTCTTTCATTTCTTTTTCATTTATTTCTGCTCAGATCTTTGTGATTTCTTTCCTTTTACTAATTTTGTTTTTTTTTTCTTGTTGTTTGTTTGTTTTGTTTTTCTTTTTTTTTGTTTTGTCTTTTTATTTATTTTTTTAAATTTTATTTTATTTAACTTTACATATTGTATTGGTTTTGCCATATATCAAAATGAATATGCCACAGGTATACATTCTTTTTCCAGTTGTTTTAGGTGTAAAGTTAGGTTGTCTACTTGATGTTTTTCTTGTTTCTTGGAGGTAGGTAGGATTGTATTGCTATAAATGTCCCTCTTAGAACTGCTTTTACTGAATCCCATAGGTTTTGAGTTGTTGTGTTTTCATTGTCATTTGTTTCTAGAAATTTTTTGATTTCCCTTTTGATTTCTTCAGTAACCTGTTGGTTATTTGGAAAGGTGTTGTTTAATCTCCATGTGTTTGTGTTTCTTACTGTGCTTTTCTTGCAGTTGATATCTAGTCTCATAGTGTTGTGGTCAGAGAATATGCTTGATATGATTTCAATTTTCTTAAATTTACTGAGGTTTGATTTGCGACCCAAGTTGTGGTCTATCTTGGAGAATGTTCCATGTGCACTTGAGAAGAAGATGTATTCTGCATTTGGATGGAATGTCCTGAAGATATCAATGAGATCCATTTCATCTAATGTATCATTTAAGACTTCCATTTCCTTTTTAATTTTCTGTTTTGATGATCTATCCATTAATGTGAGTGGGGTGTTGAAGTCTCCTACTTTTATTGTGTTACTGTCAATTTCTCCTTTTATGTCTGTTAGTGTTTGATTTATGTATTGAGGTGCTCTTATGTTGGGTGCATAGATATTTACAATTGTTAAGTCTGCCTTTTGGATCGATTCCTTGATCATTATGTAGTATCCTTCCTTATTTCTTATAATCTTCTTTATTTTAAGGTCTATTTTGTCTGATATGAGGATTGCTAGTTCAGATTTCTTTTGCTTCCCATTTGCACGGAATATATTTTTCCATCCTCTCACTTTCAGTCTATATCTGTCTTTAGGTCTGAAGTTGGTCTCTTCTAGACAGCATATATATGGGTCTTATTTTTGTATCCATTCAGCCAGTCTGTGTCTTTTGGTTGGCACATTTAATCCATTTACATTTGAAGTAATTATTGATATATATGTTCCTATTGCCATTTTCTTAATTGTTTGGGGTTGATCTTGTAGATCTTTTTTCTTTTCTTTTCTCTTTTCTTTTCTTAAAGGGACTATATAAGTCCCTTTAACATTTGTTGTAAAACTGGTTTGGTGGTACTGAATTCTCTTAACTTTTGCTTGTCTGAAAAGCTTTTTATTTTTCCATCAATTTTGAATGAGATCCTTGCCTGGTACTGTCATCTTGGTTGTAGATTTTTCCCTTTCAATACTTTAAATATATCCTGCCATTCCTATCTGGCCTGCAGAGTTTCTGCTGAAAGATCAGCTGTTAAGTGTATGGGGTTTCCCTTGTATGTTACTTGTTGCTTCTCTCTTGCTGCTTTTAATATTCTTTCTTTGTGTTTAGTCTTT
>NW_011494807.1:6076581-6086281 GCF_000754665.1 Bison bison bison | reverse complement strand
TGTGTTTCTCCTTGGGTTTATCCTGTATGGGACTCTTTGTGCCTCTTGGACTTGATTGACTATTTCCTTTTCCATGTTGGGAAAATTTTCAACTATAATCTCTTCAAAAATTTTCTCATACCCTTTTCTTTTCTCTCCTTCTTCTGGGACCCCTATAATTTGAATGTTGGTGTGTTTGATATTGTCCCAGAGGTCTCTGAGACTATCTTTAGTTCTTTTCATTCTTTTTACTTTATTCTGCTCTTCAGAAGTTATTTCCACCATTTTATCTTACAGCTCACTGATTCATTCTTTTGCTTCAGATATTCTGCTATTGATTACTTGTAGAGTATTTTTAATTTCAGTAATTGTGCTGTTTGTCTCTGTATGTTTATTCTTTAATTCTCTAAGTCTTTGTTAATTGATTCTTGCATTTTCTCCATTTTGTTTTCAAGGTTTTTGATCATCTTTAAAATCATTATTCTGAATTCGTTTTCAGGTAGTTTGCCTGTTTCCTCTTCATTTATTTGGACTTCTGTGTTTCTAGTTTGTTCCTTCATCTATGTAGTATTTCTCTGCCTTTTCATTTTTTTTTTTGACTTGTTGTGTTTGAGGTCTCCTTTTCCCAAGTTTCAAAGTTGAATTCTTTCTTTGTTTTGGTTTCTGCCCTCCTTAAGGTTGGTCCAGTGGTTTGTGTAAGCTTCATACAGGGTGAGATTTGTGCTGAGGTTTTGTTTGTTTGTTTGTTTTTCCTCTGATAGGCATGGCTGAGTGAGGTGGTAATTCTATCTGCTGATGACAGTTTGTGTTTTTGTTTTGTTTGTTTGTTTAGATGAGGCATCCTGCACAGGATGCTACTGGTGGTTGGGTGATGCCGGGTCTTGTATTCAAGTGGTTTCCTTTATGTTAGTTCTCATTATTTGATACTCCCCAGGGTTAGTTTTCTGGTAGTCTAGGGTCTTGAAGTCAGTGCTCCCACTACCAGCCTAGGTCCAATCTACCAAGAGGAATTTCACCTGAAATGAAAGGGCCTTTACTGGAGCTCCAAAAGCCAGTGCACAAGAACACAATGGAGATCTCTGACTCAACAGAAACTCAGGCTCAGTGCCAGCAGCCTAACCCCAGCCCCATTCTATCAGTACTGTCTTGTTAAAGAACTTTTTCTTTATCATCGCAAATGAGAACCCCATACACATTAAACAATAACTCCCTATTTCCTTCTCCCTCCACTAACCACAAGTCCGCTTTCTATCTCTATGGTTTGTCAATCTGGATAATTTATATTATTGGAATAATATAGTATGAAGCATTTGTGTCTAATTTCTTTCTCATAGAATAGTTTGCAAGGTTCAGCCATGTTGTAGCATGCATCATTGCTTCATTCCTTTATGAGTGAATAATATTCCATTGTATGGTGTTATATAAATAATCCAAACATATCCTCTAAGAAATGGACTCTAGATTGCTTATTTCTTTATTGTAAGCTGAGATCTGATAGCTCAGAAGCCTACCAGAACCAAACTCAAAATTTTGCACATCTAATCATTTGAAAAATAGCCCAAAGAAGCAGGTTTTCACCCATGTAGAGCCTGCTTGTTTTGCATACTATGTAAGACCTCACTGAAAATAGTTACTGACTGCTAAGATAGCATGTTATAGTTGTAAGGCCCCAAGCTGCTGCCCACTTCATAGTTCCTTGACCTAGAGACTTCTTAATGTGCTTCTGAGTGACATCACCTACTTATGGAGGTCATCTCTGTACTCCCTCTCTCCTTTGGCATTCCTGTGCTTTCATCCTCTTACCAATAGCTATCCTTATACTGTAGCCTCTTGGCAAACTTCTGCTGTGAGGTACTTCCCCCACATGCAAACCTGTCAAAGTATCACCCAATAAAGCTTATATGTGCTACTGCCAATTTGTGGTCAGGTCTTTTTCCTTTATCAGTCCGTATATTCAACCCTTATGCCTAGATATTACCACACTTTGTTTATCAGTTCATTCATTATACACATTTGGTTTGTTTCTACTTCAGGCTATTGTGACTAGTGCTGCTATGAACATTTATGTAAAAGATTTTGTTTAATCATCTGTTTTCAGTCTTTTGGTATATATATAGCAGTGGGGATTACTGAGTCATGAAGTAATTGAATATTTAATTTTTTGAGGGCACATCAAAATGTTTTCCACAGTGGCTTTATCATTTTACATTCTTGTCAGTAGCATATGAGGTTTCTGGTCTCCACATTCTAAACAATACATGTTAGTTTATAAAAATTATTTTGGCCATTTTGGTATGTGTAAAGTGATATCTCATTTTAGTTTTGATTTTCCTGTGCCTGTTGGCCATTTGTTTATCTTATTTGTAGAAAGGTCTATCTGTCCAAACCCTTTAAACATTTGTGGTGGTTTGTTTGGTTTGGTTTTGTTTGTTGGGTTTTTGCTGTTGTTTTCTTGAGTAATCTGTAGCTTTAACTCTTACTTTTAGGTTTGTGAGCCACACTGAATTAATTTTTATATGTTGTATGAGGAGTAGGTATTCATTCTTTTGCATGTGGGTATTTAGTCTTACTTAAAAGATTATTCTTTCTGCCTTCGAATTGTTTTGGCATCCTACTTGAAAATCAATGATCATACATATTAAAGTTTATTTCTGCAATTTAATTGTTTTCAATTGATTTATGATCTATATGTCTGTTTATATGCCATTACCACACTGTCTTGATTACTGTAGTTTTGCAGTTACATTTTGAAATCAGAAAGTGTGAACTTACAAATTTTCTTTTTCAAAATTATTCTGAGTCCCCTGTATTTCCAAATGAATTTTAAGATCAGTTTGTCAATTTATTTGTTTAATCATGAACTTCTTTACTATTTTATTTTATTATTTCTTTCACTTTAATTTATCTCCTTTTCTAGAATCTCTATTAAGTAGATTCTGAATTCACAACTTATTAGGGTTAGATGGGTGTACTCTCCAAATCTATTGACATTTCCCCCCTCTTAACTGTTTATTCCTTTGCCTTTTCTCTGTGTTCTGAGGTATTCTATTCCTCTTGGTAGTAATTCCAGGTATATTTTCCCCCCTCAGCTATTTTTAGTATACTATTAATTATTTTTTAAAAATATTGCCATTAAAATTTTAATATTCCAAATTTATGATGGGCCTTCTTGAATCTCACAGCTTCCCTAGTGGCTCAGATGGTAAAGAATCTGTCTACAATGCAGTGGACCTAGATTCAATCCCTGGGTCAGGAAGATCCCCTGGAGAAGGGAATGGCAACCCTTCTCCAGTATTCCTGCCTGGAGAATTCCATGGACAGAGGAGCCTGGTAGGCTACAGTCCATGGGGTTGCAAAGAGTTGGACACAACTGAGTGACTAACACTTTCACTTTCTTGAATTTCATATATAGATTTCATATTCTCTCTTACTTGTGTCTTCACCTGGGAATTCCTTCCTTAGTTAGGGCCTTCATTTCATGTGTTTTAAAAAATATTTTCTCTAAAATTTTGATGATTCTTTTTTGGGGGTCATGTGGGAAAGTTTGTGTGTTTGAGTCCTAAAGTTTGTGTCCTATTCTTTTGGTGGAAAAGTATATTGGAAAAGTATATATGTGACATTGTTTTCTTCTTGGTTTTACTCTTCTTGTATATTCTATATCAATAACTCCTTGGTGAAGTGCTCAACCTTTCAAGGTTTCCTGACTCATAGTTAGCCTTTTGGTCATTAATGTTGTACTTCACACCACAGCTCAAGTAGGACAGGTTAAGGGAGAAAATCCAGTGATTGTTCTGGCTATGAGTTCTCTATCAGCTGTTTATTCTTTTCCTCAGTAACCATTTCTTGTAACCACTTTTATTTTATTTATTTTTTTTTAAATTTTATTTTATTTTTAAACTTTACATAATTGTATTAGTTTTGCCAAATATCAGAATGAATCTGCCACAGGTATACATGTGTTCCCCATCCTGACCCCTCCTCCCTCCTCCCTCCCCATACCATCCCTCTGGGTCGTCCCAGTGCACTAGCCCCAAGCATCCAGTATCGTGCATCAAACCTGGACTGGCATCTCATTTCATACATGATATTTTACATGTTTCAATGCCATTCTCCTAAATCTTCCCACCCTCTACCTCTCCTATAGAGTCCATAAGACTGTTCTATGCATCAGTGTCTCTTTTGCTGTCTCGTACACAGGGTTATTGTTACCATCTTTCTAAATTCCATATATATGCATTAGTATACTGTATTGGTTTTTTTCCTTTTGGCTTACTTCACTCTGTATAATAGGCTCCAGTTTCATCCACCTCATTAGAACTGATTCAAATGTTTTCTTTTTAATGGCTGAGTAATACTCCATTGTGTATATGTACCACGGCTTTCTTATCCATTCATCTGCTGATGGCCATCTAGGTTGCTTCCATGTCCTGGCTATTATAAACAGTGCTGCAATGAACATTGGGGTACACGTGTCTCTTTCCCTTCTGGTTTCCTCAGTGTGTATGCCCAGCAGTGGGATTGCTGGATCATAAGGCAGTTCTATTTCCAGTTTTTTAAGGAATCTCCACACTGTTCTCCATAGTGGCTGTACTAGTTTGCATTCCCACCAACAGTGTAAGAGGGTTCCCTTTTCTCCACACCCTCTCCAGCATTTATTATTTGTAGACTTTTGGATTGCCGCCATTCTGACTGGTGTGAAATGGTACCTCATAGTGGTTTTTTCATGTGTTTGTTAGCCCTCTGTATGTCTTCTTTGGAGAAATGTCTATTTAGTTCTTTGGCCCATTTTTTGATTGGGTCATTTATTTTTCTGGAGTTGAGCTGTAGGACTTGCTTGTATATTTTTGAGATTAGTTGTTTGTCAGTTGCTTTGATTGCTATTATTTTCTCCCATGCTGAAGGCTGTCTTTTCACCTTGCTAATAGCTTCCTTTGTTGTGCAGAAGCTTTTAAGTTTAATTAGGTCCCATTTGTTTATTTTTGCTTTGATTTCCAATATTCTGGGAGGTGGGTCATAGAGGATCCTGCTGTGATGTATGTCAGAGAGTGTTTTGCCTATGTTCTCCTCTAGGAGTTTTATAGTTTCTGGTCTTACGTTGAGATCTTTAATCCATTTTGAGTTTATTTTTGTGTATGGTGTTAGAAAGTGTTCTAGTTTCATTCTTTTACAAGTGGTTGACCAGATTTCCCAGCACCACTTGTTAAAGAGATTGTCTTTAATCCATTGTATATTCTTGCCTCCTTTGTTAATGATAAGGTGTCCATATGTGCGTGGATTTATCTCTGGGCTTTCTATTTTGTTCCATTGATCAATATTTCTGTCTTTGTGCCAGTACCATACTGTCTTGATAACTGTGGCTTTGTAATGAGCCTGAAGTCAGGCAGGTTGATTCCTCCAGTTCCATTCTTCTTTCTCAAGATAGCTTTGGCTATTCGAGGTTTTTTGTATTTCCATACTAAAAAAAAAAAAACGTGTCCTCCACCATCCCCTTTGTGTCAGGGTGGTAACCACTTTTAAACACATTAGAATTTAATAGTTTTCTAATAGAATCTATTATGTATATATATGGTCTTATATGAAGATAGTATTTTCTGTGTCTATAAAGCCCTTTATTCTACTATGGGAATGTAGTGTATGTGTGCCCAAATGTGTATTTATGTATTTATGCCTGTGTGTGTGTGAGACAGGGAAAGAGAGTTCATTATATACCTTTATTGATATGATTAAGCTATCATCCATGAATGTAACTATTTATTTAGGATATTTATGTTTTAACATCTTAATTCAAAGTAATTATATTACATTATATTTAAGCTCTTGAAAATAAGAAAGAGAACAAAATGAAAGGAAATCTAAGAGCAAAAAGAAATTCCCAAGATACATATACTTTTTATAATAGAAGAAGAGAGATAAAAGTACTGAAAGAATTATAGAAGTTCCTCTTTCTGGCTTCCATCCTTTTCAGACACTATTCAGATTAAAAATGAATGTCTGTTTGGGTATGACAGTGTTTTAATATTTTTCATGTGTGTAAATGATTCCACCTTGCTATCTCTATATGACTATAAATTTGAATTTTCTGTTATGTTTTCAGTAAAAATTATAAATTTTAAAAACCTGCACTCTATTTCTCAGAATTATCATCTTCAATTGTCTAGAACTCTTTTCATGGAAAAATAACCTTGTCTAATAAAGTTGTTTTATTATCATATGAAAAATAGGATATGATTATATTTCAAAGCTAATACTGAAGTTTGTTTAAAATAACT
Source organism: Bison bison bison (assembly GCF_000754665.1). NCBI lineage: Eukaryota > Metazoa > Chordata > Mammalia > Artiodactyla > Bovidae > Bison > Bison bison. The sequence goes on along the minus strand of NW_011494807.1, from coordinate 6,080,033 downwards.
TTAAAATACTAAAGGAGAAATAATTTTTTGAGACTTGTGTTATAGAAGATAAAGTTACAAATAAAAACTGCTATAAGGCTCATCCCAGTTAGGTTATTCCTATGTAAATAATATAGTGTTTGAAGAGGAAAATATAAGGTGGAGTGAAATGATATTAAGTACAGTTGCCACAAGAATCATTTTTTATTGGATAGATATTATTGTTAGACTTGATAAAAACTTTATTGATCACCCTCTGGCATATTTTCTCCTTTATTTCCCATGAAAGGAAGAGCAAATGAGAAAAACTAAAGAGCATTGCAGAAGTAAGTCACACAAGTCTTAGAACTCCACATATCGAGAAAGTCAGTTTACTCCCTGGAGACAAATGGTTAGAAGGTTCAGCAACAACTGTGAGCTACATCAATAGAGTTTTCCCAAGAACAGCCCCTATTTTATAAATATAAGACTAAAAATCAACATTTTGGTTCTACTCTACAGGCTCTCAGAAGCCAGAATATACCATTGATCTATGGTTTAAGAAGTAGAAACAGAGATGGACTCTGAAGCTTAAAACACAGAAATCTAAAGAGTTCATACCATAGCAAAATATAAATGAACCATAATGAGTAAAGCTTAATGTAGACTTATTAATATAATTATATATATTTACATTTATTTTGCTCTTGCCATATATTTTAGTGTATATATTATATGAGTTGATTTGGATTAATTGAAATTTATACCATTCATATGTAGTAACTGTTACTATTTATCACTAAGCAGATATTATAATAAATGTAGAGAACAGATATTGTTACTGCATTTATGGAATTAACAGTCAATAGGGACTAGTTAAAAATAGACTAATAAATATGACAGTAAGGAAGCACAGGGTACTATAGGAATAAATAGCAGAGGTACCTCCTTGAGTCTGGAAGTGGAGTGTAAGGTTTAGGAAAATTTTCTTAGAGGAAATAAAGTGAAGTGAAAGTCATTCATTGGTGTCTGACTCTTTGTGACCCTATGGACTACACAGTCCATGGAATTCTCCAGGCCAGAATACTGGAGTGGGTTTTTCCTTTCTCCAGGGATCTTCCCAACTCAGGGATCAAACCCAGGTCTCCTGCATTGCAGGTGCATTCTTTACCAGCTGAGTCACACGGGAAGCCCAAGAATACTGGAGTGGGTAGCCTATCTCTTCTTCAGCAGATCTTCCTGACCCAGGAATCAAACTGGGGTCTCCTGCATTGCGGGCAGATTCTTTACCAACTGAGCTATAAGGGAAGTCCCTTAGAGGGAATGGTTAGTGGATAAGTGAATGAAGAAAAATAGCTAGGTAGAAAAATCAATAAAGGTAGAAAGAGAGGAGACAGTATTTCAAATAAACAAAATGGCATGTGCAGAGTCTGTAAGAGAAAGTATTACATGTTCAAATGGTGAAAGGAGTTAACTATGGCTGGATAAATGGTGTGAGGCAGGGAAGAGTGGGAGCAAAAGCCTAAGCTCTTCATGGTCACATAATGAAGGGATTCATGGCTGTCCTAAAGTATTTACTCAATCCTAAGGAAAATATAAAATCACTGAACAGTTTTAATTAGAAAATTGTCTTTACTAGGGTTGCATTTCAGAAAGATGACTCAAATGTGCTTTGGAGAAGTAAGCTTCAGGAAATGAGAGCAGTTATAGCAAGTTTTTGCTGTAATCCATGTAAGATATGATGATATGATGGTGTCTAAGACCAGCATCGGAGAAGGCAATGGCACCCCACTCCAGTACTCTTGCCTGGAAAATCCCATGGATGGAGGAGCCTGGTAGACTGCAGTCCATGGGGTCTCTAGGAGTCGGACACGACTGTGTAACTTTCAAGTACACAACCTGAGTGACTTCACTTTCACTTTTCACTTTCATGCACTGGAGAAGGACATGGCAACCTACTCCAGTGTTCTTGCCTGGAGAATCCCAGGGATGGGGGAGCGTGGTGCGCTGCCGTCTCTGGGGTCACACAAAGTCTGACACGACTGAAGCGACTTAGCAGCAGCAAGACCGGCATAGTAGGAATATGGATGGAACTATTTGGACAGACTGGGAGACAGAATGTAAAACTTAAGAGGATTTGATAATTACTTATATATGGAAGGGAGAGCCAAACAAAGAAAAATCAGTCAATCTTGGCAACTAGATTCTTGACTAGGACAGCTAGGGAAATGATGGAACATTTCACTAAGTTTGGACCAATTGAGTACCATCAGGTTAAAACTCAGTGTTACCATAGACTGGTTTATTGACTTTATTTCAGAAAGAAGGACATTGAGCACTAGAGAACTTGGATGACTCACGTAACATCCTCAATTACTAACTGTCATGTTAAATCTCACTCAGTTTAAAGTTTGGGTGTTAGTAGTTTTGATTTTTTTTACTTTCCATTATTTGGATCTCAAGTCATCCTAATCATTTAAGTCATTTATTCAATTATCAATATTTATTCATTGTATTTATAATGGACAAGCATTGAGAATTAATGTTAAGTTGTAGTGCCTGCCCTTAAGGAGCTTGCAGTTTACATTCCTGCTACATTCACAGCAAGTCATGACTAGGAAAAAATACATTAGTTGAGACTTGCCTTACAACTATGTTCATATGAATACATTCACACGGCAAACTTTATGTTCCAGCGCATGGTCTGAGAAGCAGTGTTAAATTTCACAGTCTTGACATGTTTTTCCTTCTGCATTTTATTGGGAATTTTTTTCTAAGAAGAAGAAAAGTTGATATTATGGTAGAATGAGTTTGTTGCCTTTCAATATCCATTCTCCCCCACCAGAATCCCAATGTTTAGTTAGGTAAATAGACACACCATTTTAAAAGTACATTTCCTAGCCCAACTTGCACTTAGATATGATCATGTGATAACTCTATACAATGAGAAACAATGAGAGATATCTGTGGGACTGCTAAGATGTTTCCTTAAAGAGAAGATGTACATATTTCTCCTATCCTGCTGCCTGAAGTGTAGATGGAGCAGCTGGAGCTCAGGCAGCCGTTTTGGATTATATAGATAAGGGTGACATGCCATTAGGGGCACGGCAGTAAACGGAAAGGCCTCTTGATGCATGATGATGTCACAGAGCCCTCATGGAAGTCTGAAACCAGAAACATCAGACTTCTTTGTGTGAAAAAGAAATATATTTGGTTTAATCACATGTAATTTTTTGTAAGTGGCCAAAGCTATTTGAAATTTATATTTCCTCAGACAACAAACTAGAGCCTGCAACTGTTTGTTTGGAAACTCTTTTTGCTCAATTAAACCTCATCTAAGGAATCAGTTCAGTTCAGTTCAGTGGCTGAGTCGTGTCCGACTCTTTGCGACTCCATGAATCGCAGCACACCAGGCCTCCCTGTACATCACCAACTCCCGGAGTTCACTCAGACTCACGTCCATCGAGTCAGTGATGCCATCCAGCCATCCTGTC
>NW_011494807.1:6075836-6076234 GCF_000754665.1 Bison bison bison | reverse complement strand
TGCTGTCTAGGTTGGTCATAACTTTCCTTCCAAGGAGTAAGCGTCTTTTAATTTCATGGCTGCAATCACCATCTGCAGTGATTTTGGAGCCCCCCCTCAAATAAAGTCTGACACTGTTTCTACTGTTTTCCCATCTATTTCCCATGAAGTGATGGGACCGGATGCCATGATCTTTGTTTTCTGAATGTTGAGCTTTAAGCCAACCTTTTCACTCTCCTCTTTCACTTTCATCAAGAGGCTTTTTAGCTCCTCTTCATTTTCTGAGATAAGGGTGGTATCATCTGCATATGTGAGGTTATTGATATTTCTCCCAGCAATCTTGATTCCAGCTTGTGCTTCCTCCAGCCCAGTGTTTCTCATGATGTACTCTGCATATAACTTAAATAAGCAGGGTGACA
>NW_011494807.1:6071783-6074341 GCF_000754665.1 Bison bison bison | reverse complement strand
AGTCATAGAGGATCCTGCTGTGATGTATGTCAGACAGTGTTTTGCCTATGTTCTCCTCTAAGAGTTTTATAGTTTATGGTCTTATGTTCAGGTCTTTAATCAATTTTGAGTTTATTTTTGGGTATGGTGTTAGAAAGTGTTCTAATTTCATTCTTTTACAAGTGGTTGACCAGTTTTCCCAGCACCACTTGTTAAAGAGATTGTCTTTTCTCCATTGTATATTCTTGCCTCCTTTGTCAAAGATAAGGTGTCCATAGGTACGTAGGTTTATCTCTGAGCTTTCTATTTTGTTCCATTGATCTATATTTCTGTCTTTGTGGCAGTACCGGACTGTGGCTTTGTAGTAGAGCCTGAAGTCAAGCAGGTTGATTCCTCCAGTTCCATTCTTCTTTCTCAAGATTGCGTTGGCTATTCAAGGTTTTTTGTATTTCCATACAAATTGTGAAATTATTTGTTCTAGCTTTGTGAAAAATACCGTTGATAGCTTGATAGGGATTGCATTGAATCTCTAGATAGCTTTGGGTGGTGTACTCATTTTCACTATATTGATTCTTCCAATCCATGAACATGGTATATTTTTCCATCTATTATTGTCTTTTTGATTTCTTTCATCAGTGTTTTATAGTTTTCTATATATAGGTCTTTAGTTTCTTAAGGTAGATATATTCCTAAGTATTTTATTCTTTTCGTTGCAATGGTGAATGGAATTGTTTCCTTAATTTCTCTTTCTGTTTTCTCATTATTAGTGTATAGGAATGCAAGGGATTTCTGTGTGTTGATTTTATATCCTGCAACTTTACTCTATTCATTGATTAGCTCTAGTAATTTTCTGGTGTAGTCTTTAGGGTTTTCTATGTAGAGGATCATGTCATCTGCAAATAGTGAGAGTTTTACTTCTTCTTTTCCAATTTGGATTCCTTTTATTTCTTTTTCTGCTCTGATTGCTGTGGCCAAAACTTCCAAAACTATGTTGAATAGTAATGGTGAAAGTGGGCACCCTTGTCTTGTTCCTGACTTTAGAGGAAATGCTTTCAATTTTTCACCATTGAGGATAATGTTTGCTGTGGGTTTGTCATATATAGCTTTTATTATGTTGAGGTATGTTCCTTCTATCCTGCTTTCTGGAGAGTTTTTATCATAAATGGATGTTGAATTTTGTCAAAGGCTTTCTCTGCATCTATTGAAATAATCATATGGCTTTTATTTTTCAAATTGTTAATGTGGTGTATTACGTTGATTGATTTGCAGATACTGAAGAATCCTTGCATCCCTGGGATAAAGCCCACTTGGTCATGGTGTATGATCTTTTTAATGTGTTGTTGGATTATGATTGCTAGTATTTTGTTAAGGATTTTTACATCTATGTTCATCAGTGATATTGGCCTGTAGTTTTCTTTTTTTGTGGGATCTTTGTCAGGTTTTGGTATTAGGGTGATGGTGGCCTCATAGAATGAGTTTGGAAGTTTCCCTTCCTCTGCAATTTTCTGGAAGAGTTTGAACAGGATAGGTGTTAGCTCTTCTCTAAATTTTTGGTAGAATTCAGCTGTGAAGCTGTCTGGACCGGGGCTTTTGTTTGCTGGAAGATTTCTGATTACAGTTTCAATTTCCGTGCTTGTGATGGGTCTGTTAAGATTTTCTACTTCTTTCTGGTTCAGTTTTGGAAAGTTGTACTTTTCTAAGAATTTTTCCATTTCTTCCACATTGCCCATTTTATTGGCATTTAACTGCTGATAGTAGTCTCTTATGATCCTCTGTATTTCTGTGTTGTCTGTTGTGATCTCTCCATTTTCATTTCTAATTTTATTGATTTGATTTTTCTCCCTTTGTTTCTTGATGAGTCTGGCTAATGGTTTGTCAATTTTATTTATCCTTTCAAAGAACCAGCTTTTGGCTTTGTTGATTTTTGCTATGGTCTCCTTTGTTTCTTTTGCATTTATTTCTGCCCTAATTTTTAAGATTTCTTTCCTTCTACTAACCCTGGGGTTCTTAATTTCTTCCTTTTCTAGTTGCTTTAGGTGTAGAGTTAGGTTATTTATTTGAGTTTTTTCTTGTTTCCTGAGAAATGCCTGTATTGCTATGAACTTTCCCCTTAGCACTGCTTTTACAGTGTCCCATAGGTTTGGGGTTGTTGTTTTTCATTTTCATTCATTTCTATGCATGTTTTGATTTCTTTTTTTATTTCTTCTGTGATTTGTTGGTTATTCAGCAGTGTGTTGTTCAGCCTCCATATGTTGGAAATTTTATTATTTTTTTCTCCTGTAATTGAGATCTAATCTTACTGCATTGTGGTCAGAAAAGATGCTTGGAATGATTTCAATTTTTTTGAATTTACCAAGGCTAGATTTATGGCCCAGGGTATGATCTATCCTGGAGAAGGTTCCATGTACGCTTGAGAAAAAGTTGAAATTCATTGTTTTGGGGTGAAATATCCTATAGATATCAATTAGGTCTACCTGGTCTATTGTATCATTTGAAGTTTGTGTTTCTTTGTTAATTTTCTGTTTAGTTGATCTATCCATAGGTGTGAGTGGGGTATTAAAGTCTCCCACTATTATTGT
>NW_011494807.1:6071125-6071664 GCF_000754665.1 Bison bison bison | reverse complement strand
ACTATTATCTCCTCAAGTATTTTCTCATGGTCTTTCTTTCTGTCTTCTTCTTCTGGGACTCCTATGATTTGAACGTTGTGGCGTTTAATATTGTCCTGGAGGTCTCTGAGATTGTCCTCATTTCTTTTAATTAGTTTTTATTTTTTCTTCTCTGATTCATTTATTTCTACCATTTTATTTTCTATTTCACTAATCCTATCTTCTGCCTCTGTTATTCTACTATTTATTGCTTCCAGAGTGTTTTTTATCTCATTTATTGCATTATTCATTATATATTGACTCTCTTTTATTTCTTCTAGGTCCTTGTTAAGCCTTTCTTGCATTTTCTCAATCCTTGCTTCCAGGCTATTTATCTGTGATTCCATTTTGATTTCAAGATTTTGGATCATTTTCACTATCATTATTCGGAATTCTTTATCAGGTAGATTCCCTATCTCTTCCTCTTTTGTTTGGTTTGGTGGGCATTTATCCTTTTCCTTTACCTGCTGGGTATTCCTCTGTCTCTTCATCTTGTTTATCTTGCTGAGTTTGGGGTGGTC
>NW_011494807.1:6070117-6071025 GCF_000754665.1 Bison bison bison | reverse complement strand
CTGTTTAGTTGATCTATCCATAGGTGTGAGTGGGGTATTAAAGTCTCCCACTATTATTGTGTTATTGTTAATTTTCCCTTTCATACTTGTTAGCATTTGTCTTACATATTGTGGCGCTCCTGTGTTGGGTGCAAATATATTTATAATTGTTATATCTTCTTGGATTGATCCTTTGATCATTATGTAGTGTCCTTCTTTGTCTCTTTTTACAGCCTTTGTTTTAAAGTCTATTTTATCTGATATGAGTATTGCTACTCCTGCTTTGTTTTGATCTCTATTTGCATGGAAAATCTTCTTCCAGCCCTTCACTTTCAGTCTGTATGTGTCCCCTGTTTTGAGTTGGGTCTCTTGTAAACAACATATGTAGGGGTCTTGTTTTTGTACCCATTCAGCCAACCTTTGTATTTTGGTTTGGGCATTCAACCCATTTACGTTTAAGGTAATTATTGATAAGTATGATCCCATTGCCATTTACTTTATTGTTTTGGGTTTGAGTTTATACACTGTTTTTGTGTCTCCTGTCTAGAGAATATCCTTTAGTATTTGTTGGAGAGCTGGTTTGGTGGTGCTGAATTCTCTGAGCTTTTGCTTGTCTGTAAAGCTTTTGATTTCTCCTTCATATCTGAATGAGATCCTTGCTGGGTACAGTAATCTGGGCTGTAGGTTATTTTCTTTCATCACTTTAAGTATGTCTTGCCCTTCCCTCCTGGCTTGGAGAGTTTCTATTGAAAGATCTATTGAAATCTATTGAATCTATTGAAAGATTCCTTATGGGAATCCCCTTATGTGTTATTTATTGTTTTTCCCTTGCTGCTTTTAACGTTTGTTCTTTGTGTTTGATCTTTGTTAATTTGATTAATATGTGTCTTGGGGTGTTTCGCCTTGGGTTTATCCTGTTTGGGACTCTC
>NW_011494807.1:6067305-6069470 GCF_000754665.1 Bison bison bison | reverse complement strand
AGTTAGAGGTGACCCAAATGAGATGAGGTGGAATCAAAAGAGGAGAGAGCAAGCTAGCCAGTAATGACTTCCTTGTGTGCGCTCCACAGTCTGGACCGCTCAGAGATGTTCATGGAGTTATACAGAGAAGAGAAGAGGGAGGAAGGAGACAGAGGTGGCCAGGAGGATAAAAGGGGGGAATGAAAAGGAAAGACACAGATCCAGCCAGTAATCAGTTCCCTAAGTGTCCTCCACCATCTGGAATACACAGAGATTCAGAGTTGGGTAGAGAAGAGAATGGGGAGGGATGAGACAGAGGTGACCTAGTGGAGAGAAAGGAGAGTCCAAAGGGGGAGAGAGCAGTCAAGCCAGCAATCGTGCTCCCAAGTAAAAATAGGTACTGAATATTGGGTTCTTAGAGGTACAAAATTGATAACAAATACCAAAAAGCAAAGATTAAAATTCTAGAGTAGAGTTTGGATTTTCAAAAATACAATATTAAAGAAAAGAAGAAGAAGAAGAAAAAAAAAAGTCACAAAAGTTATTAAAAAAATATATATATGAAGTTTTCTTTAAAAAATAGTCTTTTTTTTGAAAAGTAATAGGTTATAAAAGTGAAAATTAAAGGAGTAATAGAGGACTTAAAATTTTTTCTTAAGTTAAAGAAAAAGAAAAAAAAAGAAGAAAGAAAAGAAAAGAATGATCGTAAAAATATATATAGGACTTTCTCTGGTGTTGTTGTGGGCAGTGTGGGGTCATTTCATTTTCAGATAGTTTCTTGGTCTGGCTTATATTTCTCAAGATCTATAGGCCCCTTCCTATGTAGTTGGTACTAACTACAGGGTTTTAATCTATTGCCTGTCACTTCCAAGGCGGTTCCCTCGGTTTTAGCTTCTTCTCTTTGCTGGTCTCTTCAGTGTCTGATTTCTGCCCTGACACAAGGGGGTGGTGGTGGACACTTTTTTAGGCTCACTTGTTCAGTCGCACTGTGGGGAGGGAGGGACGCTGCAAAGAAATAACACTGGCGTGTGCTCGTAGTGTCTCAGCTACACTGGGCCTGCCCCCACTTATGGCGCATACACCCTCCCTGCCCACACAGCTCAGGCTCTAGGTTGCTCCACCGAGAACCGTTGGAGGCCGGCCCTGGGCTGCATGCACCTCTGAGGTCTAAGCCGCTCAGGTTCAGGCACTCGGGTAGTCCTCAGAGGCGCAGACTCCATTGGGTGTGCGTTTTTTGTCCTTTCCAGCTCCGAGCAGCTCGGGTGATGAGGTGTTTGGTGAGCGCGGTCACTGCGACTTATCGCCTCTCCCGTCCCTGCCACTTGGTTTTCTGGGTGTACAACTGGCGCACCTTCTCAGGTGGATGACTGTCCAGAACCCCAAGAAGTCTTAGTAAGCAAAGAAGCCTGCTTGCAGTTTGGTAGATAATGTCTCTCTGGGGCTGTGATTGCCGCCTTCCGGCTCTGGCTGCCTGTCACCGGAGGGGGATGGCCTGCAGCCGGCCAGTTCTGTTCCGCCCTTTGTTCTGTGCGCGGGCCTGGCGGTGTCTTAGGGCTTTTCACGCGGTAGTTATCCCACAGTCTGCTTTGCTAGCCCAAATTAGTTCACTCTGATTACCCTTGGGGGCATTCAGGCCCCATACTTACTCTAAGCAATGCAGCCTGCGCCTCCCTGCCCAGCCCCCACTTGCTAGTGGTGTCTGTGCTGCTTCTCTGCTGGGGGAGTTACCATTGGGCTCCTAACCTGTGGGTTTTAATTATTTATTTATTTTTCCTCCCTGTTATGTTGCCCTCTGTGCTTCCAAGGCTTGGCACAGACTCGACAGTAAGAGTGTTCCCTGGTGTTTGGAAACTTCTCTCTTTTTAAGACTCCCTTCCCAGGACGGAGCTCTGTCCCTACCTCTTTTGTCTCTTTTTTTGTCTTTTATATTTTTCCTTTTGAAGACAATGGGCTGCTTTTCTGGGTGCCTGATGTCCTCTGCTGGCTTTCAGAAGTTGTTTTGTGGATTTTACTCAGCGTTTAAATGTTCTTTTGATGAATTTGTGGGGGAGAAAGTGATCTCCCCGTCCTCTTCCTCCGCCATCTTAGAACCGCCTCTCTACAGACCCCTTTGCCTTTTCTAAAACCAGCTTGAACGTCTGGAAGTTCATGGTTCACGTATTGCTGAAGCCTGGCTTGGAGAATTT
>NW_011494807.1:6048998-6067205 GCF_000754665.1 Bison bison bison | reverse complement strand
ACAGTGTGAGATGAGTGCAATTGTGCGGTAGTCTGAGCATTCTTTGGCATTGCCTTTCTTTGGGATTGGAATGAAAACTGACCTTTTCCAATCCTGTGGCCACTGCTGAGTTTTCCAAATTTGCTGGCATATTTAGTGTAGCACTTGCACAGCATCGTCTTCCAGGATTTGAAATAACTCCACTGGAATTCCATCACCTCCACTAGCTTTGTTCGTAGTGATGCTTTCTGAGGCCCACTTGACTTCACATTCCAGGATGTCTGGCTCTAGGTCAGTGATCACACCATCATGATTATCTGGGTCTTGAAGATCTTTTTTGTACAGTTCTTCTATGTATTCTTGCCACCTCTTCTTAATATCTTCTGCTCCTGATAGGTCCATACCATTTCTGTCCTTTATTGAGCCCATCTTTGCATGAAATGTTCCCTTGGTATCTCTAATTTTCTTGAAGAGATCTCTAGTCTTTCCCATTCTGTTGTCTTCCTCTATTTCTTTGCATTGATTGATGAGGAAGGCTTTCTTATCTTGTCTTGCTATTCTTTGGAACTCTGCATTCAAATGCTTATATCTTTCCTTTAGGTAAGAGAAACCCAAGTAAGACGGTAGGTGTTGCAAGAGGGCATCAGAGGGCAGACATATTGAAACCATAATCACAGAAAACTAGTCAATCTAATCACACTAGGACCACAGCCTTGTCTAACGCAATGAAACTAAGCCATGCCCTGTGGGGCCACCCAAGATGGGCGGGTCACGGTGGAGAGATATGACAGAATGTGGTCCGCTGGAGAAGGGAATGGCAAACCACTTCAGTATTCTTGCCTTGAGAACCCCATGAACAGTATAAAAAGGCAAAATGAAAGGATACTAAAAGAGGAACTCCCCAGGTCAGTAGGTGCCCAATATGCTACTGGAGATCAGTGGAGAAGTAACTCCAGAAAGAATGAAGGGATGGAACCAAAGCAAAAACAATACCCATCTGTGGGTGTGACTGGTGATAGAAGCAAGGTCTGATGCTGTAAAGAGCAATATTGCATAGGAACCTGGAATGTTAGGTCCATGAATCAAGGCAGATTGAAAGAGGTCAAACAGGAGATGGCAAGAGTGAACGTCGACATTCTAGGAATCAGCGAACTAAAATGGACTGGAATGGGTGAATTGAACTCAGATGACCATTATATCTACTACTGTGGGCAGGAATCCCTTAGAAGAAATGGAGTAGCCATCATGGTCAACAAAAGAGTGTGAACTGCAGTACTTGCATGCAATCTCAAAAACGACAGAATGATCTCTGTTCATTTCCAGGGGATCATCCCTGCACTTATTAAAAGGACAAGCCCAGAAAATACTGCCATGTTTTTGTTATGCAAGTGGAGAATCAGGAGCAGGAAATTACTTTCCAACCAAAAATTCACAGGCTGGAGGGAAAGGCTGTGTGATTTTATGTCCTACTCTACTCAGAAAAGCACAGTACTTGTGAGATAATACACTTGTGTTCATGCTTTGAGGAAAACAGTGGCAGTGATGTGCCCCAAAGACACTAAATCCTGGTATACACATAATGAAAGAAAAACATAATCTTCTTCATAGGTTTCTTCTTATTGGCTAAAGATAACATCTCTTCTCAGTTCAAGGCTAGGAATTGGTCACCTAGCTTCACTAACCCATTTATTGATTTTTATACCTTGTCCTACCTGTCCCTTTATCAACTGATCTCAATTGGATGAATCAGTAAATTTGCCTTATACGTATTTTTGGTCTTGGTTTGTCATCTTAAGTAGTGCTATGTTCAGATCCCATCTCTATTTATTTCTAAGAAGAAAGTTGTAGTATGTATGCAAAAGCTTTAGTAATTACTTCAAAAGGTTAATAATTAAGAATTCACTTAATAAAATTTATTTAAACTTTCGTTCAATGAATTTATTTAAACAAAACTTCTGTTCTATACAGAATAAAAAAAGAAACATAGTCTTTTCACCAAATTCTGACATATTTTAATATACCAAAATCAGTAACAAAATATGGCAATATTTCTATATTTTTGTACTGAAGATATATAACAAATTATGTTTTCTACTTCATTATATATCTTAGGAGAAGAGTCAGTACAAAAATTGATTTATTATTGCCATCATAAATCCCTTATCAATTATGATCACATATGTATGGCATAAGAATTAACATTATTACTGAGGAGACAATAAATTGTAAAACAGGTAATCACTCAATACTCAGGATATCCAACAGATAATTGATATGCACCTTTATCTTCTTTATTCTTATGAGAATAATTGTTCAGAAATGACAAATATTGCCAACCATTTTTTTCCCTGGACTCTACAGTTATGAAATAGCCAATTAGACTTGGAATTTCAGATCAATATTTTGATGGCTTTTCAAGATAAAGCATTCTTTTGATAGTGTCCAAAATTAACAGCTATATTAAGAGGAATATTTTAAAAAAGTAATTTACATTGTGTCTGGCACAGTATAATTAATGATATATTTATAACACTGCCAGAGCATTAAGTGGAAATTACTAACAAATGCTGTTGCATTTTCACTTCTGCTTTGATGATTTATTTTACATTAATACAAATGAGGTAAAATTAACACCAGCTCATAGTATAGCAGCCCATTTAATTTGGTTGAATATTTTTCAACCTCTTTTAAGTGTTCATTTCATTTTAATGGTAATAAAATGAGACTATTGTTAGAGTCAGACACGACTGAGTAACTAAACTGAACTGATTGTTTTAAAGTTTAGAACAAATAATTTTGTGTATACTTTTAAATTTCATATCAATTCTGCCATTCTTTCAGACTCAAGAAAATCATCTTAAAATATTATAAAAGTCAGGTCTTAGTCAAAATTATTTTCTTATACAATAAAAGAAAGAAATCCTATCATCTATTTTCTGGAAATAAAAACACCCCATTTCCATTTTCCCCCCATTTCCATTTAAACTAAGAATATTTCACTGTATTGTTCATTAAGCATTTCTACTTGCTTTTCATCAGAAAAGTGAGTTTTGTTCATTTTCCCTCTCATGGGTTTACTAAGACAAAAAATGCACTTACTTTAACTAGAACCAGTTGCTAAACAGGGGTCTTGAATAAAAAGTCTCTCTAAAAAAATCTTATTTTGAGAGGGTTGGGCACAAAATATAAAACCCAAATGAAAACAAACCCCCAAATCTCTGAGGTAGCTATTTTAAAGCACTGCAATACAAAGTAGAAAACATATAGCTTAATTGGTAAGCAAAAAAGAACATTTGATATTACCACTTAACGGAGTGATAACTGTGGGTTAAGATGTTTAGAAGTTCTGAGAAAGAGGCGTATATTGCAATGATGAACATGTGTTCTGATTCTAGTCACAGTGGTATGCAAAGGGTCATAACAGAACAAAAAGCTTGCAGCAAATCATTCTTATGCTTAATTGTCAATGTGCTTTTAATTTTTTTTTTTTTTAAAAAGAACTAGAACTAGACAAAAGAACTAGAATTGGACAGTTTGAAACAATGAGACATGAAAGTGTAAGGGAGTATATTTTTTTTTATCTGCATTTCACTATTTGCATTTCTAAAACACCTAATGTCTAAATATTAAAAAAAAAAATAATGCATATCATTTTTGACTCACAACTTCAAAAGGAATTGGGAAGGGAAAGTCGTCAGTACCAGGCTGAGGAAGAATGCAGGCATTCTCTTTGGAGGCACCCATTTACATGATATAAAGACCAAGTGATGGTAAAGTCCTTTGTATTTGGCTTGAAGGTATGTCTTATACAACAAAAAACTAAGCAAGTTGACATGCTTCTCAGGCTGGGAGGATAACAGGCACATTCCAAGTGAAGTTTACACTCTGCTCTGTTAGCTTATGAATTTGCCTCTTGGAGGCATTCTGGGTTCATTCCTTGTACTGTGTGGATAGGTGTGTGCACCGTGCCCTGCTTTTATTGTCTTTTAAGGGAGAAACAAGGGCAGTCTCAGAGAAGAGGAACAGAAACTACTGGGAGGTGACCTCTTTGTTTTTCTTGGCTTTGACTCTGGAGCTTATAACTTGTGGCTGCAGCTCTAAGACTGATCTAGGCCTTTTGGGTTGCTGGCAAAGAAGAACTTTGTTTTACCTAATCCACAAACAATACTTATGGTTCCGGTGTTCTCACCTATGTGTAATCTTGAAGACATGTTTTAATATTTTTAACAGTTACCTGTGGCATATTGGGATCCATATTTTGAATTTTTGTTTGGTGGAAGGATTAAGCCAGTTTTCATAGATGGGAAATTTAGACTTTCCAGCTGAACCCTCTTATCTGTGGAGGCGATTACATGCAAGATAATTTAAAATCCCTTGTTGTTTTTCAAAACCATAGTAGAAAAAAAAAAGTCACACAAAAATGCTTCTTGGTGTAAAAGTTGTCATGGGTTAAAAAAAAATGCTGCATATTTCTCACAAAGGGTTACACTGTTTTTCTTTATTGTTCATGATTTTTATTACCATTAAAAGAATATTAGTACACACGTGGAAGCTACCTGATGGGTGAGTAACTCCTGGCCCCCTGACGTGCCTCGTCTCTGGCTTCACATTTGTCTTTCACACTCTCTGAGACAATGACCCCAGCCGATGCTCCAGAGTTTCTGTTCTTATTTCAGGGAGTGAGGTAAACAGCTGACACTATCAGAAGCCTGTTAGTGTTAGGATGATGAGGACATAGTCTGTGGTATGTGGGTGGAATTGAAGGGAGGTTTTAAAAGACTTTTCCATAAATAAAAGGAAATTGAAAAACCCTGATAATCCTTAGTGCAGGGAGAGGATGACTCAAATCTTTCAAGAATGATTTCCTTAGGAAAAAATAACTGGTAACGAAACAATGAATTTGTTCGTGCTTGTTTGTTTTTGACAGGGTAAATTAAAGTTGTGTTGAAATAGCAAATTCAGCATTTCTTGAAAGTAGCTGAGGCTGTGACTTCAGTCAGGAGCTATAGAAAAAGTATCTCTGGAAAGTGGCTACAAGGACACCAATGTGGATGTCTTGAGAATTCATTGAGGATAGAGATGAAGAGACAAAAGCAGGAGTTTGGAATCTGACCCTTTGGAAATGCACCCATTTTGCAGGGCAAGGAAAGTAATTGGAGAAGGTGGTAAAAGAGGAAGAGTCCCATCAATGAGCCACGTGATTCCTCTTGTCCCCTGAAAGGTGATGATAAAGTATAAGCATAAAACATACCTTTTCCCCTGGGTTTCTGTAAGACATATTTCTATGAATGCTGTTTCTCTTCAGAACGTAACTCAGCATGATGAAGTAATGCCGAGGAGGAAAATTTGACAGAAATTATTTTTTATGAGTTTATCATATGCCACTGCGTGTGTATGCTGCAGCAACCATGAAAATGTGTTCCTGAGATCTCCGAGAGAAACCACTGTGAGGACCAGACTGACTGACTGTCCCAGCTGTCACTTCTGGATCCACCACTGCTTTAGAGCAGTCTTCCTGGGATGTTCCCAGTCAGTGACAAGTACAGTGTGGGTACTGTTGCACACCTTTTCTGCCCAACACTCTATGCTATGCAGCTTTTGCTTGGAAAGTTTCACAGAGCTGCACTGCTGGCTGAGGCTCTTCCCATTTTATCCCTCCATCCTATTCCTTTTGTGTGCATCAAGCCTCCTCTTACTCATTGTGCCTGGGTCCACTGTGGGGGAGAAAGGGAGCATCTTACACCAACCTAAAGCTGACATCAGTCTACTAATTCATTTTTTATCTGAATTTGTAGCAATAGTTCTGAAGAACCACTGGATTTTTTCAAATTGTCAATGAATGAAAACTTTTAAATTATTTTGTATTATTAAAATAGACTTTGCTGCTGCTGCTGCTGCTAAGTCGCTTCAGTCATGTCCAACTCTGTGTGACCCCATAGATGGCCTACTACCAGGCTCCTCTGTTCCTGGGATTCTCCAGGCAAGAACACTGGAGTGGGTTGTCATTTCCTTCTCCAATGCATGAAAGTGAAAAGTGAAAGTGAAGTCGCTCAGTCGTGTCCGACTCTTATCGACCTCATGGACTGCAGCCTACCAGGCTCCTCTGTCCGTGGGATTTTCCAGGCGAGAGTACTGGAGTGGGGTACCATTGCCTTCTCTGAAAATAGACTTTAAGCATTAACAAAAAAGTAAGTTAACAATTTCTTAAATTATGAAA
Organism: Bison bison bison; assembly: GCF_000754665.1. NCBI lineage: Eukaryota > Metazoa > Chordata > Mammalia > Artiodactyla > Bovidae > Bison > Bison bison. The sequence goes on along the minus strand of NW_011494807.1, from coordinate 6,061,009 downwards.
AGTATAGGAGAATTTCACATGACTGATGAACAAAACGGAATTACTCAAAGTGAATGTGTTTTAGGGAATAACTGGCTCCTGGGAATTAGCTACGCAATTTAAAGTTGTTTTATCAGATAGTTTTTCAAATGTATGAATACATGAATTATTTATGCAAAATTCAGAGAAAAGCTTTATAGTCAGCAAATAGTTTTGACATGAAGATAAAGAATCCCAAAGAAATTGCCATCTCAGAATGTTAAATCACAGTATAACTATGTGAGTTAATGTAAATTGTCAATATATATCACATACTGTATGTGAAAGGGATATTTAGGTAGCATGTAGGAAATCAGGCTTTAATTCCCAGATGTCTAGGTAACTTTGGACCTCTCTGTTCCTCCAATTTCTCACCTGAGAATTTGAGTCCCTCAACATTTTAAAATCTATAATTTTATTCAGTTTATTTCCAGAAAATTAAAAAACTGATTATAAAAACTGATTCTATTTTTGTAACATTGCTGGGAAGGATTGGGGGCAGGAGAAGAAGGAGACGACAGAGGATGAGATGGCTGGATGGCATCACTGACTCGATGGACGTGAATCTGAGTGAACTCCGGGAGTTGGTGATGGACAGGGAGGCGTGGCATGCTGCGATTCATGGGGTCGCAAAGAGTCGGACACGACTGAGTGACTGAACTGAATTGAACTGAACTGATGGACATATATTCATGATTGCATATGTGCGTGTGTGCATACTATCACTTCAGTCCTGTCTGACTCTTTGTGGACTCTATGGACTGTAGCCCATCACTCTCCTCTGTTCCATAGAGATTCTTCAGGCAAGAATACTAGAGTTGCCATGACCTCCTCCAGAGAATCTTCCTGACCCAGGTTTCAAACCCAAGTCTCCTGCAGCTCTTAAATTGCAGGCAAATTTTGCTGAGCCACTGAGGAAGCCCATATTCATAATTCAGTGGGTACAAAAGCAATATTGCAATGTCTGAAAATTATATACACCTACTTATATGTTTGTTTCAGGTCTATTTCTCATTTGCTTCACTCATAATATGGGATTCCTTTGAAGATAATGGTCCTTTCTTACTAATATTTTCTACAATGCATAGTATAGTAGATGTTAAATAAACATCATAGGGTTGGATTGAATAGTTTATATCAGTGGAAGGATTGTGAGGGGTTTCATATTATGGTTGTTTGTGAAGTACATTTATAGCAGCTATTAAATATTCAAATATTTAGTTGGATTGAATATTTTTTATCACCAGAAGGATTATGATAGATTTCAGGCCATGGTTGCTTGTGAAAACACTTATTGAAGGGAAGATTTCTGTGGTTCTAGAGGTGTATGAGGAGAAGGCAATGGCACCCCACTCCAGTACTGTTGCCTGGAAAATCCCATGGATGGAGGAGCCTGGTAGGCTGCAGTCCATGGGGTCGTGAAGAGTCGGGCACGACTGAGCAACTTCCCTTTCACTTTTCACTTTCATGCATTGGAGAAGGAAATGGCAACCCACTCCAGTGTTCTTGCCTGAAGAATCCCAGGGATGGGGGAGCCTGGTGGGCTGCCGTCCATGGGGTCGCACAGAGTCAGACACGACTGATGCAACTTAGCAGCAGCAGCAGCAGCAGAGGTATATGAACTCAGACTGGTAAAAATCGTAAGTTATGTTCACGCTATATAAAACATTGTGAAACATGAAAAATTCATTTGAACATGAACAATATCATCTATAACTGCCCAACAGTTATTTAAATGGTATTCCTAGCTTATGAGGAAAAGAGGAAAATGACAGTAGTATTTAATTTTATTAATTATGTATCTTATACTTTGTTAGGAACTTTATAGCACCGTTACATTTACTTCTCACAATGGTTCTGGGTTTTATCCATTTCAGTTTCCATTTAGGCAACTCAGAGGAGTTAAATTGCTCCAAATCATACTGATATTAAGAATCAGAATCAGGATTGAATTCAGTGGCTCTATCTCCACAGTTTAAGACTTTCCTCCAAAATAGAGAACCATATGCTTAAGGCTGCTTTAAAGTCATTGGGTAAATTTCTAAATCTGATTTCTTCCATTCTCCATTTAATGAGAGACTCTGTCCTTGGTGCTGGATTGTAAAAGTTAAGAAAGACATGGTCTCTGTTCTCATGAAGCTTATTGTCTAATGCAGTGAGTGGGTGAGGAAGTCAATAAATAAATGAGATAATTTCAGACCCTTTCATTTCAAACAAACAATAAAACCCCCACGCGATATCTGGATTATTTCCTTGGCTCCCAGTAACTAAAAATATTCAATAGGCACATTTAAGTTAACTTAATGAAGTTGATACTATAGAAGTCTAAAGAAAAGATCATATATAATGGTAAAATATTGAAAGGAATTCCATTGAGTGTTAGAAAAAAGACAAATATAAAAGAAGACCTAAATAAATAAAAATGCACACTATATTTTCAGTTCAGTTCAGTTGCTCAGTTGTGTCTGACTCTTGTGACCCTAGGGACTGCAGCACGCCAGGTTTTCCTGTCCATTACCAACTTCTGAAGCTTGCTCAAACTCATGTCCATCAAGTTGGTGATGCCATCCAACCATCTCATCCTCTGTCATCCCCTCCTTCTCCTGCCTTCAATCTTTCCCAGCATCAGGGTCTTTTCCAGTGAGTCATTTCTTTGCAACAGGTGGCCAAAGTTTTGGAGTTTCAGCTTCAGCAGTAGTCCTTTCAATGAATATTCAGGACTCATTTCCTATAGGATTGATTGGTTGGATCTTCTTGCAGTCCAAGGGACTCTCAAGAGTCTTCTCCAACACCACAGTTCAAAAGCATTAATTCTTCAGTGCTCAGCTTTCTTCACAGTCCAACTCTCACATCCATATGTGACTATGGGGAAAACCATAGCTCTGACTAGATGGACGTTTGTCAGCAAAGTAAAGTCTCTGCTTTTTAATATGCTCTCTAGGTTTGTCACAGATTTTCTTACAAGAAGCAAGTGTCTTTTAATTTAATGGCTGCAATCACCATCTGCAGTGATTTTGGAGCCCAAAAAATAGTCTCCCGCTATTTCCTTATTTCCCTATTTGCCATAAAGTGATGGGACCAGATGCCATGATCTTCGTTTTCTGAATGTTGAGTTTTAAGCCAAAATTTTCACTCTCCTCTTTCACTTTCATCAAGAGGCCTTTAGGTCCTCTTCGCTTTCTGCCATAAGGGTGATGTCATCTGCATATCTGAGGTTATTGATATTTCTCTTGGCAATCTGGGTTCCAGCTTGTGCTTCATCCAGCCTGGGATTTTGCATGACATATTCTGCATATAAGTTAAATAAGCAGGGTGACAATATATAGCCTTGACATACTCCTTTCCCAATTTGGAACCAGTCTGTTGTCCATATTTTTAGTTAGGAAAAATATATTGCAAAGATGCCAGTCATGTATAATTTAATCCATACATTTTATGGATAGTCAATGACAATACTAATGAAAAGTTGTGAAAGTTGAAATCTCAAAAAAAAAGCCAATAAAGAATAACTAAATTTTGATAAACAAAAAAATTGACTGGTCTTGCCAAACCCAGGCGTATCTCATTTTATGGTGCATCTCTTCCTTGCATTTCTCAGGTACTGCTTTTTTCCCCCCACAAATTGAAAGTTTGTGGCAACCCTACATAAGCAAGCCTATTACATCATTTTTCCAATAATACTTCCTCACTTTATATTTCTTTGTCACAATTTGGCAATTCTAAATATTTCTAACTTTTCACTACTATAATATTGTTACAGTCATACGTGATCAGTGATGTTACTGCTGCAAAAAGATTACAACTAATTGAAGGCTCAGATTGTGATTAGCATTATTAACAATAAAGTATTTTTTAATTAAGTTAAGCAACTTTTAGACATAAAGCTATTGCACAGTTAATAGACTGAAGTGTAGTGTAAACACAACTTTTTGTGTGATTCACTTCATTCATTATTTGCTTTATTGTGGTGGTCTGGAACCTAACCTGCAATATCTCCAATGTATGCCTGCATAAAACAAACTACAGAACTCTAAAGCTTAAAAGAATGTAATATTGGTGACAAAGTTGGTCATTGGAACAGAAGAAAAGCCCAAGAAAATAGGGCAATGTATAAATGGCAATTATATCTGCAATAAGAGGGCATCTACAATCAATGAAAAATTATATAGTGCTTAAACAGATGATACTGGGACAACTGTAAATGAAGTGGGAGAAAAGTAGATTAGATATAGATTTTATCCCATGTACACACATGTATACACACGGACACAAACTTCACGTTGTTTTAGGAATTAAGCAAATACATTTATAGGTATTATATAAGGAAATATGGGGGAGAAGTTTAATAATCTTGCTGTTTTGTAATCTTGACCTGAAGTGTGTATGTATGTATATGTGTACATATGATGAAATCTATATTCTATGTCTAATAGCTATAATGAAAGACCTACAGATTTGACAGTGGAGAAATTTAAATCTTACACAGCACAGAAAATAAAATCACTATCAGTACAATTAAAAGACTTAGGACTGACAAATATGATATATTTGCATGTTCTATACAAAGCAAAGGTTAAGTTTTAAAAAAATATACGTCAACTTTTTAAACTTTTTAGTGTAGCATATCTAATAATACTTTATAATAGCCTTATATTTAATCCGCTTTTATGACTTTTGCAACAAAACCTCAATTATTCCATAAGCTTTTCTATTTACTTTAATATGAAACAATTGTTTTGAAACATCTCTCCTGTAACCATAGGTGTCAGTTTCCTCTTCTGCTTATGTTAACTAGTTTAACTATGCCATGTGTGTGTGTTAGTCACTCAGTTGTGTCTGACTCTTGGCAACCGCAAGGACTGTAGCCCTCCAGGCTTCTCTGTCCATGGGATTCTCCAGGCAAGATTACTGGAGTGGATCCTCCCTTCTCCAGAGGATCTTCTCAACCCCGGGATCAAACCCTGGTCTCCTGTATTACAGGCAGATACTTTACCATTTGAGCTACAAGGAAGTCCTAACTATGCCACATCTCCATTGTCATCATTTTGTGATTTTAGCAGTTTTCTAATTTTACTGCATGAACCACATTTCCGCATGTGAAATTGTGGTATCATGTTAAAAATCAGTTTGAATTAATATTGCATACTATTCCAAAACAACAGATGCAAATACAGCAGTCAATAATGAACAAGACGCAGATGATTAAGATGTGGTGGGAAGGGAAAGATGCCAGTACTTCACAGTGAGGAAAATCTGATAGTGAACTTTTAGGAATATAATTTCATTACTTAATGTTGTTGTGTCTCAACTTCTCCTTTCATACACAATAAAACTGCAGAATTATAGATATTAAAATCCATTCATACATGTACATTAATAAATAGATTGTAATAGTGCAAAATCTTAACTTATTTCAATGTTCCTTAATAAAGAAGGGATTAACTACATCATGGCATATGACATGGAATATTCTTCATTTGCTAATTTAGTCATTTATTCATACATTTGAAAAGCATTTATTGAGTTCTTATTAGGTACCATGCCCCAAAGAGACTAATTCCCAGAATCATCAATGAACTGGATCTAGCTGACATTTATAGAATAATTCAATCTACAAGAGCAAAATGCACATTCTACTCAAGTTCATATGGAGCATTCACCAAGACAGACCACATTCTGGTCCACAAAATATACCTCAACAAACTTAAAAGAATAGAAATCATGCAGAGTATGTTATGTTCTTAGAACACAGTAAAATTAAATCTGAAATTGTTAACAGAGAGGTAGCTGGAAAGTTTCAAATTATTTGGAGATTAAATAACACACTTCTAAAAGCACATGGATCTGGGTCTAAGAACAAGTTTGAAGAAAAAAATAAACATGTTTTCAACTAAATGAAAACAAAAATACAACTTAAAATTTTTGGGATGCATTGAAAGCAGTGCTGAGAGAATTTTATACCACTGAATGTGTATATTGGAAAAGAAAAAAGATCTAAAATCTGTCTTCTAAGTTTCCTCCTTAGTAAATGAGAAAAAGAAGTAAATGAAATGCAAAGTAAACTGAAGAAAATAAAGTCAGTGAAGCTGAACACAAGAAACAATGAATAAAAAGTTAATTATTTGAAAAGAACAATAAAACTGATAAACCTCTAGTGAGGCAACCCAAGAAAATGAGACAGATTATTAATATTAGAAATAGGAACTATCACTACTGATTCTGTGGACATAAAAAAATAGACATTTAACAACTCTGTGCCCATAAATTTGATAACTTTAGTGAAATGGACCAATTTCTTTAAAGATGCAAGCTACTAAAACTCACAGAAGTATAAACAAATAATCTGAATAGGTCCATATCTATTAAAGAAATTCAATGAATAATTGATAAGTTTCCAGCATAATTTTCCCTGCTACTAACAACTTGAGTTAGTGTGGTACATTTCTTACATCTGGTGAATCAATATTGATAGCTGTATTTTGCATTTGGTTCTTTTAAAATCCAGAATTAAACGTATGTAGATCAGGAAGGGTTTTGGAAAAAGAATGTGCAAACACATGTGTATACCAGTGTGTACATGATGCACATACACACTCGACAGAGGGAATAAGAAAGAGACAAAAACAAAAACAGAGTGAGAAAGAGAGGTAGACACTTTGGAAGATGGCAAAAAATAATTTTTGCGTGAGCATTTAAGTGACCACTAAACGGTAGTGATTTAGATTCATTTATTGCAAATTCACGTTTAAGTGTTCCATATTTACAGTTTTATATTAATTTTTTGCACTTTCAACATGACTATATTCCAAAGGACTATGTCAATTTTATTTGGGTAAATAAATAAATAATAATTCACTATGTTTTCAAAGGAATTAGTGTTACATGAAATGTCCTGGTTAACTGAAAACGATCATTGACTTTGCACGCATGCGTACTCAGTCGCACAGTCCTGTCCTGCAATCCTAAGGACTGTAGCCCCCCAGGCTCTTCTGTTCATGGGATTCTCCAGGAAAGCATATTGGAGTTGGTTGCCATTTCTTCCTCCAGGGTATCTTCCAAACCCAGGGATCAAACCCGTGTCTCCTGCATTGGCATGAGGATTCTTTACCACTGAACCACCTGGGAAGCATTATTGACTTTAAGCTAATTAAATTGTGATATGATTATATTTCAATGTAAAATCAGTCAGCTTAAAATACACATGAAGGAAAAATCTCATAGATCTCTTTTCTTTGTATATATCAAAACACCAATGATATTTTTCAATGTTTTCTGCTTATTGGGTATTATACAGGCACAGGCACTCATATAATGAAAAAATAAAGCCATTTGTTATTAAATGATGGGATAAACTCAAAGGGAAATGATGAAAATACATTGAAAAACATGCTGTAAGCTATGTTTGTTTTGCTGTCTTTGCAGATTGACATTTCAAATTATGACTAGAGAAAATACGAAATAATTGCATTCAGTCTTTTACAACTATATGTGCTGGTGTTTCATAGGATGACAAGTTGGATGATACATTAGTATGGATCCATTTGAATGGATTCTTCTTTCCCTTTTTAATGGCATCAGTCAATGGCAATTTCAGATCTACTATCTATAGCCCAAGCCCAGGACAAGATCTTACTGTGGAACAATGACTTTTTTTTTATTTCCTTGCATTTTCACTAGTCTTTTAAATTGGTCTAATGTGACTAGTTTATGTCAAGCTAGCATTGTCTTAAACTAACATTACTTTGCCAGAATTTTCCAAGCAGTCTAGCAATTTTCCAGTGTTGCTTTTCATAAAACTTGAAAGGTTATATGTATTATTCAGCTGAAAGTTTCAGGAAAAAAAGAAAAGTATGGAATGGAAACTGTAAGTTTCTGTTAGCATAGTAATTTTAACCTTGCTAACATTTTCAGGATGCTGATACAGGGTGAAATAATTAAAGTAAAACTGGAGAGCTGGAAACTAGCAATCATTTTCCTTTTTGAATACTTTACATTTTATTACTTGAGATTAATCTCTTTTATGTGAGAAATTAATTCCTGCACACCTGTCATTCATAAACATAATATGCACACAAGCATGTGTATGCACTCACACATTTGCCCCAACTGAAGCTTTTCTTCTTTTCTTGTTCTCTGATGACTCCAAATGCTCATACTCTCTTAAGTACAGCATAAGGGACAATTCAGTTATCATGGTGCTTCATGGTAATTAATAGCTGTGCTGAATAATCTATTTACTCAAATAGCAACTGACCCTATATTGACTAGTTCTGATGGAGTTACACAATTATATTCTAATAGAATATAAAATGGCTAAGATGATGCCCCAAATTCTACAAGCTCAACTTATACAGAGATAGAATGTTACTATCTATAGAACTATTTAGATATGTGCTTTGGGAAAAGTAGCAAAATGTCTGTTTTGAATAGACAGCCATTATTCACCAATTTGAAGCTTTTGTGGCCAACACATATTGTACTCTCATCACTAGACAGATGCTAAATGTTCACATAAAGGGAGTATCTGTTCTGAGAAACAGTGTGGCCAATCTGTATTCATACATGGAAAGCCAAGATGGAGCACTTATAAAATACTAAGAAATCAAGTTCAAACAGGAATCTATTAAATAAACTCAAGGTTCAAAATCTTTTCAAAGGCAGAGGGATAGAGGTTATATAGATGGAGAAAGAAGAACACATTTTTATCAAATTGTAAGTAGAATCTTGTTTCAGTTCAGTCAGTTCAGTTCAGTCGCTCAGTCGTGTCCAACTCTTTGCGACCCCATGAACTGCAGCACATCAGCCCTCCCTGTCCATCACCAACTCCCAGAGTCCACTCAGACTCATGTCCATCAAGTCAGTGATGCCATCCAGCCATCTCATCCTCTGTCATCCCCTTCTCCTCCTGCCCCTAATCCCTCCCAGCATCAGAGTCTTTTCCAATGAGTCAACTCTTCGCATGAGGTGGCCAAAGTCCTGGAGTTTCAGCTTTAGCATCAGGTAAGTAGTAATTCATGGTGGTGGTGGTGGTGATTTAGCCACTAAGTCATGGCCAACTCTTGCAGAGAGTACCATCAGCTGTGCAGTAGATAGATATTAATATTATTCTAAATATATAGCAGCTACCAAATATAAATAACCTCAGATATGCCAATGACACCACCCTTATGGCAAAAAGTGAAGAATAACTAAAGAGCCTCTTGATGAAAGTGAAAGAGGAGAGTGAAAAAGTTGGCTTAAAGCTCAACATTCAGAAAACTAAGATCATGGCATCCAGCCCCATCACTTCATGGTAAATAGATGGGGAAACAGTGGCAGACTTTATTTTTGGGGGCTCCAAAATTTCTGCAGATGGTGACTGCAGCTATGAAATCAAAAGACACTTACTCCTTGGAAGAAAAGTTATGACCAATCTAGACAGTATATTAAAAAGCAGAGACATTACTTTGCCAACAAAGGTCTGTCTAGTCAAGGCTATTGTTTTTCCAGTAGTCATGTATAGATGTGAGAGTTGGACTATAAAGAAAGCTGAGCACTTAAGAATTGATGCTTTTGAACTGTGGTGTTGGGGAAGACTCTTGAGAGTCCCTTAGGCTGCAAGAAGATCCAACCAGTCCACGCTAAAGGAAATCAGTCCTGAATATTCATTGGAAGGACTGATGTTGAAGCTGAAACTCCAACACTTTGGCCACATGATGCAAAGAGCTGACTCATTAGAAAAGACCCAGATGCTGGGAAAGATTGAAGGTTGGAGGAGAAGGGGACTGCAGAGGATGAGATGGTTGGATGGCATCACCAACTCAACAAACATGAGTTTGAGTAAACTCCGGGAGTTCGTTATGGACAGGGAAGCCTGGCATGCTGCAGTCCATGGGGTGGCAAAGAGTCAGACATGACTGAGTGATTGAACTGAACTGACTGAAGTAATAAATCTTAGCAATTCCTTGTTATTTGTTTCTTGGGCTTTAGTAGCATGAAACGTCTTTGTGTTAATTCCAGCAACATTAAAGATACACACGTCTGAACATGATACTAGTGAACATTATTTCTGATTTTAGGACTAACCATAGAATTTTGAAAATCAGAAACACTGATAATTTCTCATGGGAATTAAGTATCAACAGTCTTATTCAAGATCTTTAATATGGGCTGAATAATGAAGACGCTGTTAGAAGAAAGAAGATAGCAGCAAAGGAATAGAGTTCTTCTTAGTTGTATTCATAGTAGGATACACACTGTCTTACTCCCTACAATAATGCTAGTGAAATTGGGCTAATCCTAGTTTCTTTAAAATGACTTACAGCTTTATTTAAATCTTATTTTTATTTTTGTGCATGTAATCCAGATATTCTTACCAATAGGCCTACAATGATAACTTCAATCAGCTGGGAAAAAATTTTACTCACTAAAGGTTGCTGAATCTTTCTGTATACCTATGACTTCATAAACCTGTTATAAATCTTTGTCATGTTATTTGACCATGGTACTTTTCTAAATTGTTGCTTTGGGTGTAGTAACTTATTGTGGATGAAGATATGAGTAGTAGTTAAATCTTGAAAACCTTTTAAGAAAGTTATTTGCCTTTGGACTTCTCTGTTCAAGGCAGATATTGTGAGATCGTGGTGAGATTAAATCACAATTCTTCTACTAACTTAGAGTTGGTCTTTACAAAATGCGAAAAGCAAGTAATCATGAGTTCTAAAAGGAAAGAATTTTAAAGTAAACAGTTTACAAATGTAATATTATAGTAACCTTTATTGACAGAGTACAAAATTCCTGGCACAACTTGCAATAGAATATTGGCCATCGCTTATTAGAAACTTCTGTTTCTCTGAGAACAATGTATTCTTATAACATGGTGCCTAAATCTCAGACTTCCTTCCAAATAGTTTTTGTCCAAGAGTCTCTGATAACAGCCTGCAAATAGGATCTCACACACACAGGCACACACACACATACACACACACACACACACACACACATATTATTAAACTACTTTCAAACTTTACCTCTATTATCAGAAAGTCAGGACAGAGGAAATGCAAGGATAAGGATGAGAAAGAAATATATTTTTTATAGTGGTAGCAGTGTTGATTAGTTGATTCACTGTTTTTTCTCCATTTTTCTCATGGTTGTTCATACTCACAAAGTAATGCAAATTTCTTATGGACTTACAAATATAAAAATAAGTTAGACACAGTAAACTGTTATTTGTTGATGAGAAACATACACTAGTTGATTCCCAAATGTTCTAATGTAAGTTTGAAGGATCCTAAATATTCCATAGGGAGAGATTGATTCTAATAGACAACCATAATCAAAGCACACCATACAAGATGTGTATATGTGAACATATATACATTTTTCTATATAGTCCATAATTATTTCTAGATTAGTTTTTTGATACCTCAGTTATGATAGAAAATATTTTATCTTTTAGTGGTGCCATGAAACTCCTCAAGAGCTTTCAAGAGTATTGTTGAATCATCTTTAGCACCTTCATATGTGAGGTTATACAGGCTACAGATACATGTTTAAATAAATATTTATTGAATAAATAAATAATGAAATTATTGAAATAGTGTAAATGTAGCTTTGATCACTGGTCTTGTACCCTTCAGAACCAGTTCTGAAATGGAAAGGAACAAAACAATAGTGAATGATTGAGTCAACATATATTTCTATTGTATTTTATATGTGAAAAGCGTATACATTAATAAAAAAAAGGGGAGTATGGTCCTTGTGCTTAAAACAAGGCATAAGGGCATGAAACAAATATATAATGATACGAGCCATATTTTTATGTCAAAATAAGTGATAAATATAAATGCACAAAAGAGTGGACAAAGAAAACTACAGGCCAATATCACTGATGAACATAGATGCAAAAATCCTTAACAAAATTCTAGCAATCAGAATCCAACAACACATTAAAAAGATCATACACCATGACCAAGTGGGCTTTATCCCAGGGATGCAAGGATTCTTCAATA
>NW_011494807.1:6046751-6048647 GCF_000754665.1 Bison bison bison | reverse complement strand
TGACATGATCCTCTACATAGAAAACCCTAAAGACTCCACCAGAAAATTACTAGAACTAATCAATGACTATAGTAAAGTTTCAGGATATAAAATCAACACAGAGAAATACCTTGCATTCCTATACACTAATAATGAGAAAACAGAAAGAGAAATTAAGGAAACAATTCCATTCACCATTGCAACGAAAAGAATAAAATACTTAGGAATATATCTACCTAAAGAAACTAAAGACCTATATATAGAAAACTATAAAACACTGGTGAAAGAAATCAAAAAGACCCTAATAGATGGAGAAATATACCATGTTCATGGATTGGAAGAATCAATATAGTGAAAATGAGTACACCACCCAAAGCTATCTAGAGATTCAATGCAATCCCTATCAAGCTACCAACAGTATTCTTCACAGAGCTAGAACAAATAATTTCACAATTTGTATGGAAATACAAAAAACCTCGAATAGCCAAAGCGATCTTGAGAAAGAAGAATGGAACTGGAGGAATCAACCTACCTGACTTCAGGATCTACTACAAAGCCACAGTTATCAAGACAGTATGGTACTGCCACAAAGACAGAAATATAGATCAATGGAACAAAATAGAAAGCCCAGAGATAAATCCACGCACATATGGACACCTAATCTTTGACAAAGGAGGCAAGAATATACAATGGATTAAAGACAATCTCTTTAACAAGTGGTGCTGGGAAAACTGGTCAACCACTTGTAAAAGAATGAAACTAGAACACTTTCTAACACCTTACACAAAAATAAACTCAAAATGGATTAAAGATCTAAACATAAGACCAGAAACTATAAAACCCCTAGAGGAGAACATAGGAAAAACACTCTCTGACATACATCACAGCAGGATCCTCTATGACCCACCTCCCAGAATATTGGAAATAAAAGCAAAAATAAACAAATGGGACCTAATTAACCTTAAAAGCTTCTGCACATCAAAGGAAACTATCAGCAAGGTGAAAAGACAGCCTTCAGAATGGGAGAAAATAATAGCAAATGAAGCAACTGACAAACAACTAATCTCAAAAATATACAAGCAACTCCTACAGCTCAACTCCAGAAAAATAAATGACCCAATCAAAAAATGGGCCGAGTTGCCAGTCCAGGTTCGACGCACGATACTGGATGTTTGGGGCTAGTGCACTGGGACGACCCAGAGGGATGGTATGGGGAGGGAGGAGGGAGGAGGGTTCAGGATGGGGAACACATGTATACCTGTGGCAGATTCATTTTGATATTTGGCAAAACTAATACAATTATGTAAAGTTTAAAAATAAAATAAAATAAAAAAAAAGAAAGATTAAAAGAGAATAGCGATAGGGAATAAGATTGGCTTATATCCTCTTAAATCAAGCTTGTTCAATAAAATATTTAAATGTTAAAAAAAAAAAAAAATGGGCCAAAGAACTAAATAGACATTTCTCCAAAGAAGACATACAGATGGCTAACAAACACATGAAAAGATGCTCAACATCACTCATTATCAGAGAAATGCAAATCAAGACCACTATGAGGTACCATTTCACACCAGTCAGAATGGTTGCGATCCAAAAGTCTACAAATAATAAATGTTGGAGAGGGTGTGGAGAAAAGGGAACCCTCTTACACTGTTGGTGGGAATGCAAACTAGTACAGCCACTATGGAGAACAGTGTGGAGATTCCTTAAAAAACTGGAAATAGAACTGCCTTATGATCCAGCAATCCCACTGCTGGGCATACACACTGAGGAAACCAGAAGGGAAAGAGACACGTGTACCCCAATGTTCATCGCAGCACTGTTTATAATAGCCAGGACATGGAAGCAACCTAGATGTCCATCAGCAGATGAACGGATAAGAAAGCTGTGGTACATATACACAATGGAGTATTACTC
>NW_011494807.1:6026396-6046651 GCF_000754665.1 Bison bison bison | reverse complement strand
CACTCTCTGACATACATCACAGCAGGATCCTCTATGACCCACCTCCCAGAATATTGGAAATAAAAGCAAAAATAAACAAATGGGACCTAATTAACCTTAAAAGCTTCTGCACATCAAAGGAAACTATCAGCAAGGTGAAAAGACAGCCTTCAGAATGGGAGAAAATAATAGCAAATGAAGCAACTGACAAACAACTAATCTCAAAAATATACAAGCAACTCCTACAGCTCAACTCCAGAAAAATAAATGACCCAATCAAAAAATGAGCCGAGAACTAAATAGACCATTTCTCCAAAGAAGACATACAGATGGCTAACAAACACATGAAAAGATGCTCAACATCACTCATTATCAGAGAAATGCAAATCAAGACCACTAGTGAGGTACCATTTCGACACCAGTCAGAATGGCTGCAATCCAAAAGTCTACAAGCAATAAATGCTGGAGAGGGTGTGGAGAAAAGGGAACCCTCTTACACTGTTGGTGGGAATGCAAACTAGTACAGCCACTATGGAGAACAGTGTGGAGATTCCTTAAAAAACTGGAACTAGAACTGCCTTATGATCCAGCAATCCCACTGCTGGGCATACACACTGAGGAAACCAGAAGGGAAAGAGACACGTGTACCCCCAATGTTCATCGCAGCACTGTTTATAATAGCCAGGACATGGAAGCAACCTAGATGTCCATCAGCAGATGAACGGATAAGAAAGCTGTGGTACATATACACAATGGAGTATTACTCAGCCATTAAAAATAATTCATTTGACTCAGTTCTAATGAGGTGGATGAAACTGGAGCCTATTATACAGAGTGAAGTAAGCCAGAAAGAAAAACACCAATACAGTATACTAACGCATATATATGGAATTTAGAAAGATGATGGCGATGACCCTGTGTACGAGACAGCAAAGGAGACACTGATGTATGGAACAGTCTTATGGACTCTGTGGGAGAGGGAGAGGGTGGGAAGATTTGGGACAATGGCATTGAAACATGTAAAATATCATGTATGAAATGAGATGCCAGTCCAGGTTCAATGCATGATGCTGGAAGCTTGGGGCTGGTGCACTGGGACGACCCAGAGGGATGGTATGGGGAGGGAGGAGGGAGGAGGGTTCAGGATGGGGAGCACATGTATACCTGTGATGGATTCATTTTGATATTTGGCAAAACTAACACAATTATGTAAAGTTTAAAAAAAAAAAAAAGAGTGGACAAAGTAAAAAAGTGAATCGCAACCATTAGAAAAAGACTTGTGGATTTGCTTGATTTGAGTTGATCCTTGGAATGGGGGAGAATTTGGCAATAAATGGGTTAACAAGACTATTCAAAAAAACTGGAAAGACATAAAGAAATACTGAAACACTGAGCATGACTGTGATATATTTTATGATTGTTGGGAAGTATTCCTTTTCCTTCATCTTGTGGTAGGGTTGTATGTTTCTGCTTTGTTGATGTAAGGCTTGTTTAGTTACTGAGGCATATCTAACTCTCTTGTGACCCCATGGACTGTAACCTGTTAAATTTCTCTGTTCATAGATTGCCATTTCCTTCTCCAGGGGATCACCCCAACCCAGGGATCTAAGCTGCATCTCCTGCTTGGTAGGCAGATTTACCACTGAGCTACTAGGGAAGCCCTGTTAAGCTTGGGTATGTGATTTATTTTGGCCAGTGGAATATGACATATGTGATATTAGTTCCACCTGAGCAAATTCTAAATTTTAAAAGTTTAAATTTTTAAAAGTGACTACTTAGTTCAACTTCTGGCTCTTCTTTGAAACAATAGATAAATTACATATCTGATTCCAGGCCTAGAGCAAAACCACAGTTGAGCTGCAGTTTATTTGGAACTCAAGGAAGAAATAAACATTTGTTGTTTTAATTTAGTGAGATTTTGCAGTGATTCCTTATGCAGTATAGCCTCTTGAAAGCTGATAAATATAGTAGCATTTGAGGGTTGTCTATAAGAAATAATGACTGGAGAAGGTTTATACTAGATTCTAAAGTTTAGTAAAATAATGAAGTCATGAGTAAGTGATTTGGCCTTTATTTCGTAGTATATGGAACTGGTTGTCAATCTTGATATCTAGTCTTTTGATTTAAAAGGAAGTGTTGGTTCCATGTAATAACATTTGTCAACAAGAATCATTTTCTTTTCCTCTGAGAGTGATCAAATATGAATGTTTTTAAAATAGTTTTTATTATGACTAAAAATCAGTGGTTTAGTGAGTAGATCATTTGACTTTACTTTTATTTACTTTCACAACTTCTACCTTCCCTCATTAACCACTTCTCATGTGGGTTGTCACTGTGGATTGCATGGAATCCAGAATTCCTTTTCAAGGTAAGAGTGAATTGGACTGACATGTTATTAGACTGGGGATTCCCTGGTAGCTCGGCCGGTAAAGAATCGCCTGCAATGCAGGAGATCCCATTTCGATTCCTGGGTTTTTCCTGGTTTTTGTATGCTTCCTTATTAAATGACTGCCAATGGTTAGAAGACATTTAACTTTTAGAATTTCTCTTTTTGATCTTTTTAGGTATTGTTTCTTTGAAAAGTTATTCAAAGTCTTTTGGTAGCATATTGAATGAATGACAAAAGTCTACATATAACCTCATTGCTGCTACTGCTACTGCTGCTAAGTCGCTTCAGTTGTGTCCAACTCTGTGCAACTTCATAGATGGCAGCCCACCAGGCTCCCCCATCCCTAGGATTCTCCAGGCAAGAACACTGGAGTGGGTTGCCATTTCCTTCTCCAATGCATGAAAGTGAAAAGTGAAAGTGAAGTCACTCAGTCATGTCCGACTCCTAGCGACCCCATGGACTGCAGCCCACCAGGCTCCTCTGTCCATGGGATTTTCCAGGCAAGAGTACTGGAGTGGGGTGCCATCGCCTTCTCATTACTTAACTTAATATACCCACATAATAATGAGGTGACTGTGTAATTTGTTGTCCAAATAGGAATGTTTTTGAGAATAAAATTGAACACTACTAATCATTGTACTGATACAACAAACACGAACAGAAACTACCTGGGCAGATCTAGATCAATGATTATTCAGTATATGAAGAGCTGGACTGTTACATTCATCACCACTGTCTCTATTTCTTGGAAAGGATAAAAAGAAAGAAGTGACACTGCCCAGCTGTCAGGCAGACAGGTGCTGCCTCTTTGTCTCCTGTCTTCCCATTCACTCAACCAGCCCTTAAAAGAAGTGAGAGAAGGGTCAGCTATGGCTGCACACTGAGTCCAGTAGTTAAACACTCCTATCACCTCAGAACTTCAATGAACACATTAACATTTTAAATTATCTTTATTTTAAAAGAAGAATGATAATGAATGTTCATTGCATCTGTTTTCTAGAAATGTGGGAAATAAAGTTTTTTGATTTTAAAGAATCAGGTTTTTTGGCCAATATTTTCTCCCCACTCTCTTATGTGAAATGTAACCAAAGCGATATTATTATCAGTGCTAAGAAAACTGTCATTGTAAAACATTTTAACTGCCTTTAGTTTGTCATATGCTTCCAAATTGGATCTTTGGGATGCGGTTAAGTTAATTCAGAAATTCTACTTGATTTGAGCTTTTTCAAGGTCAGTGACCATGTAACTTTTTATCTTATCATCCACAAGTTCTAGCATAATTCTGAGCACAGATTAAAGGTTCAAAATATTTGTTAAATCAGTGAAGAAATTAAAGTAGAAATCTAACTTTGTGTGAAATATATCAATATAGATTGAAAATCTAGACTATTTTCAGGTCTATTCAAAGAAATAATGGAAGCCTTTCTGGTAATAAAGAGACATGTCCATGATATTGAAAATTTGGAACAATATTTATACACATACAAAGTTGAAAAAGATGTGAAAATAGTGAACAAATGTTCAACAGTAGAGGGAGTGAATAATTTAGATCTTAAGTAGCAAACGTAAAGTATAAATTAAAGCTAGGCCAATTATCTTAGAGTTATAATTATGCATAAAAGCAAAACATTGATAGAAACAAATAGGATGTTATAATTTTTGTAAAATAAGAATGATATAAGATATATATATATATATATATATGTAGGTACATTTTAAAGTATGTGTATTCTGTAAAAGATTCTATGAGGGTGATGAATAATAAGAAAGGACTTATAAATTGTTGGCAGGATCTCTTTGAGGCTGATACGAGCCTGGCTCATACAAGTGATGTTTAAAAGAAGTGGCCACTGAAAGCAGTATTTTTTTCTATATTTAAAAAAATGAAGTTTAAAACTAAAATATATATATTTTACCTTTTAGATTAACAAAAGGGTATTTGAAAATATATGTGTTAAAGTTTGGGGAAATAAGCACTCTTTTATGCTAATATTGTGTGTGGGTCAAATTTGACACATCTTTTAGTTCTATGAAAAGCATTTCACAATACCTATCTAAATTTGTAATTAATGTACTCTTACCCAGCAGTTTCACTTGTAGGGGTTTATCTTACAAATTTACTAATATATATGTGAAATGTAAAAGAATATCTGTGCCAACAATGATAGTATTAGCAAAGAATTATAAATAATCTAAATGAACAACAGTGGAGAACTAATTATATGAGTCATGGTACTTTCATGCAATATATACAGTACTTTGCAGCTGTTCAGCAGAATAATGTACTTACATTTGTCCAGGAGTAATTCTCAAACATAGTGTTGAATAGAAATGTAAAGTACAGAAAAACATACAGATTTCTACCATTTATGTTTTAAAGAATATGTGTGTGTGTGTGTGTGTGTGTGTGTGTGTGTGTGTGTGGTTATATATACATAGATCAGCTCTGGACACTCTAAGAGACATTGGAAGTATTGGGTTGTCTTTAAATAGGGATATGGAGTGACTGAGAAGTTCAGTTGAACTAATTCCCTTTCGTGTCTTTTGGATTTTGTACCTTGTGCTTGCATTATTTATTTTAAACTAAAATACATTAAAAATTATTGATTATTCAGAAAGAACAAGCAAAATGTAATCAAACACTCTAGTAAGTGTTGAAAGTGAAAAAGAAAGTTGCTCATTCATGTCCGATTCTTTATGACCCCATGGCCAGGCTACTCTGTCCATGGAATTCTCCAGGCCAGAAAACTGGAGTCGATAGTCGTTCCCTTCTCCAGGGGATCTTCCCAGCCCAGGGATTGAACCCAGGTCTCCCGCATTGCAGGCAGATTCTTTACCATCCGAGCTTCTAGGGTTTTATTACATTAGTTAATAATTGACATGATCTTCTAATATTCCCAAGTAATTTGTATTTATAAAATTTATTTTTCACTATGCAATTTGGAACATTTTATTAAAAAATATTTATTTAGTTCAAAAATATCTTGGAAACTATTTGAAGTTAAAAGCATTCTTTGAGTTATATCTGAAACAGAAAATACTACTGGTATATTGAAATGATTAAAAGAATATGATAATGGATTTCCTGGAGTTCAAAGGAGAAGGTGCTTGGTTTGACAATTCTAGCTGAGATTAAAGTAGGAAAGATATAATTCTAAAAGCTGGCATTCATTCTCAGCTTTCTCTCATCAAGCCAGAAAACCTATGGGATTAAATCCTCAATATTTCCAAACAGGAAAAGGCAAAACAAACTTAAAATACTTGGTAAAGATTTTAGTTAAAAATATTCTCAGTTTTCTAGAATGTAAATACTTTGTTATAAAATTCTGAATCCTTTTCTGAAGTGCAATTTGATGTCTCAAATTTCTAGTAAGTGCTCTTTGTTTTTGCTTCTGTTTGGGTTATGTTTAGATTTAAGACAGCTATAGTTTCTATATGTTCATTTTCTGATAAGATGATAAATATGCCAATTTAATACCACACACTGTGATAAATGATATGAAGATAAAAACCAGTTCTCAGGACTATTTATATTAGTTGTATTTACTAATGTGATATTTAATCAATGTATCACCAAATCTCCTTTGAAATAACGATTAAACTTAAAGGTTTTTCATTTCTAAATTCTTAATGATTAAAACTAAATTAATGCTTCCAAAGTAAATCATATTATTTTTAAAACATTAGTGTTCTTCATAAATTTCTTGTTAGAAAACATAAAGTAGAAGACATATTCAATTTTAAAATGATTGCTTTTCTTGAAAGTTACCCAGTAGCAACAGGGACTGCCTAAAACAGAAACCTGAACTCCATTTTCAGTGAAGTTAAAATTGTCTGAGCAATGCTAAACCACAACACATGAGACAGTCATCAAATACAGTGAAGATTAAATACAGGTTAGTGGGCTACTAAGGCAGGATGTCTACTCTTTACTGTAGAATTTAGACAAAGCCTATATTAAGGGGCAAAGTCACTCTTCTCTTATTTAAACCAATGGGGATTGAAGTTTTTACCAACCAGATTTGTCACAAAATCCTTAGAAGCAGAGAAAGAGATACTAAAGGGAGAAACACAGTTGTAGCCATATTTGCAGAAGTAAACTGTTTTTGGAGGAGTGCAGAGACAGAAGAGAAAGCAATTTTCTATACAAAACAAGACTTCAAAGCACAAAAACAATATTCAAAAAAGAAAATAGGAAGACAATGAAAAGAAATGAAATCAAAGTTTATAGAAACCAGATTTTTTTAAATGGAAGAAAAAAATGCAGAAGTGAAGTCTAGCTGAGAGTTGCCAAAAGGAGACAGACTACTGATATTGAAGGGACAGTGCAGAAAAATATCAGGAAAAAAACATTTTAAAAGATCAAAAACTTTTTACATAGTCACATGTCATGTTACTTCTCTTATTTCTGGTATTGGTAATGTCTTCTCTCCTTTTTTTCCTGGTGAGAGGTTTATCAGTTTGTTTTCCAAATCAATCAAATTTAGGTTTTATTGATATTTTTCTAATTGTCTTTTGTTTTCTATATCACTGATCTGATTTTTATTTTATTTCTTCTACTTATTTTAAGGCTCATTTGCTTTTTATTTTAAGCTTCTTGATGTTGCTGCTGCTGCTAAGTCACTTCAGTCGTGTCCGACTCTGTGCGACCCCATAGACGTCAGCCCACAAGGCTCCCCCGTCCCTGGGATTCTCCAGGCAAGAACACTAGAGTGGGTTGCCATTTCCTTCTCCAATGCAGGAAAGTGAGAAGAGAGAGTGAAGTCGCTCAGTCGTGTCCGACTCTTAGCGACCCCATGGACTGCAGCCCACCAGGCTCCTCCGTCCATGGGATTTTCCAGGCAAGAGTAATGGAGTGGGTTGCCATTGATGTTGAAGTTGAGGTCATTCATATGAAAACTTCCTTTTCATCCTAACATAGACAATTAGGGCTGTACATTTACCCCTAAGTGTTGCTTTAGCACCATTCTACAGATTTTGATATTTTGTATTTTTATGTTTATTTCCTTATATTTATTCAAATATAAGGAAATATATTTGTTTATATATTTGTTTTCATGTATAAGTATTTTTTATATTTGTTTAATTAAACAAATTAAAATATATTTGTTTATTTGAAATATAGTTCAAAATATCTCTTTATTTTCCTATTGATTCCTTCTTTGACACAGATGAAAAATGGTAATGATAAGGATGATTTCCAAATTTGGGGGGCTTTTCCACATATATTTATGTTATTGATTTTTAATTTAATTCAATATAGTCAGAGAACATAGATTGTATGTATGTGTGTGTGTGTGTGTGTGGTATGTAGCTTCAGTTGTGTCCGACACTTTGCAATCCTGTGGGCTGTAGCCCACTAGGCTCTTCTGTCCATGGGCTTCTTCAGGCAAGAATACTGGAGTGGGTTGTCATGCCCTCCTCCAGGGGATCTTCCTAAACCAGGGTTGGAAAGATGAGTATTTAAATCTCCAACTGTAATTATGGATTTGTCTATTGCAAAATTTTCTACTTGTAGAAAAAAAAAGGTTGAAAGACAAGATCATATTGATGGCATCAGTAATGTATACAGAATAATATCCACAGTTATTTATTTTTAAATCCACTTTGTCTTCTCTAAATATATATTTATATATTTTACTTTTTATCCTTGTAGTTTTGCAGATGACATTTCAAAACAATATGTCAGTTCCTATTTTCACACTGAGGTAAAAATGTAGTTAATTCAAATTGGCTTAAAAATGTCCAATAGTCTATGAATCCATATCATTTACACTTGGCAACCTGGTTGCCATGCAAACCATTTGTTTTATCTGGTCAAAGGGCAGTATGAAAGCTGGTTGACATGGTGATAATATATCTGTTATGCAATTGACATGTCTAAAAATAGAATTGCAATGAATAAGACTCTTTTAAATCATCTTTCTAATACTCTTTTCACTGAAAAATCACTTATATAGTTGTGTCTGCTTAATTCACATTCTACTTAATAATATCCATATTGATCAAATTAATAGAGTCTTTTTATCTCTTCCAGATAAATATACACTGTTTATATGATTACCTTTCTAACTACTGAAGTGAACATGATGCTGACCAAAAGACTTTTTTTATTAAAGTAGCATGGTTTTGTTAAATAAAATACTTATACATGAAAACAAAGATGTAGAGAAGTAGATTTATAAATGAAGATGAGATATGATTTTAACCTGTGATGCTGCTAAAGACTTGTAAAGATTCACTATAGATATTCAGGTCAGAAGAGCAGAGATTTACCAAAGTTCTTTTGGCAGAAACAATGATATACAGAGTTAGACTTGAACTTTCTAAATTATAATTACCAGCAAGGGGATTATATTGCAACTATGAAGCATAGATTTTCAATAAATGCAGTTAAAGTAATTTCTTCTTACCTATAAATTTATGAATGACAGTTTTTATAAAAGCTATGTATAGTAAGTAATGAAATAATAGATTATAGTCTTTAGTTAAAAGAACTTTTAACTTTTTATTTTAACATAAAGAAAACTTTTTACATTAATAAAAGTAAAATAAACCTCTATCTGTGAGAATAAAACTCTAAAGTAAATATCTAAAACTCCAAAAGAAAATATTTTTTAAAAGTCTTCTATGTATCATATATGAAACGAGTTGCCAGTCCAGGTTCGATGCACGATACTGGATGCTTGGGGCTGGTGCACTGGGACGACCCAGAGGGATGGTATGGGGAGGGAAGAGGGAGGAGGGTTCAAGATGGGGAACACATGTATACCTGTGGTGGATTCATTTTGATATATGGCAAAACCAATACAATATTGTAAAGTTAAAATAAAATTAAAAAAAAAAGTCTTCTATGAAGATAAATTTATTCCCAATTCATTTTATGGATTACAGAGACTTATTTGGCTTAAGTTCAACATATGTGAATATAACAGACATTTTGGATAAAGCCTCATATTATTACCATACTGTGGAAAGATATTAGAAAAATGATCAAATGTTTACATTTGCCGCACATCAATACTGGAATGGAATAGCCACCTCACAGTGGAGTTCTTCATCCACCTAGAAGTGTAGGGGGTGGAGATATTATACATTATATACATTTTTAGATTATAAATAGTGTGTTTTATCCATACAGTGCCTCCTACATGTCAAGTTTCCATTGTCAACATTCTGTGAATTTCTTCCCAAACCACAGATGCATTGCTACTTTCCTGAATTCAGTGTGGTCATTTAGAAGTTTATTCTCAATATCTAACTTGCATTCACAAAATCTTGTTAGTATTTCAGAAAAGAAATCCAATGAAAGGAAACTAAGGCTCAATTAATTTTAGCAAATTATACAATTAATTTTACCAAAGAATTATTTTAAAATAATGTGCAACCTTAATCCACTTTAAATATTAAATAAGTCAGATCACAAAGTCTAAATTTAATTAAGTTTGTTAGAAATGTGCTTATTACTTAAGCAAAATACAGTCCAAAATCATCATTACATGTTTCTACAGTGATCCTAGAAATAAAATGAACAGATGTTTGTTTAGATCTTAGGGTACTAATCTTCTTCTCAGGGTTTTGAACTTTTGAAGACATAAAGCAAAGACATGCCATAGGACCAAAATATTGCTTGTATCACTGGTGAGGCCCAGTGGAGGACAAAGCTCTAAGTTAGCCACGTGTGGTTATCAGCACTGCTCTTCAGAGGTGGGCCCTCTAACACAAGCGGGCATAACAGTTCTGAATTGGGACAGGCGTTTCCACCACCAGCGCTGCCCAACCGCTGCCTATCAGTAGCGGCCAAGAAGATGCAGAAGCTTGCACTAGCTCTGACAACTCTCACAAGGAAGAAAGGAAGTTGAGCCGATTCTCCCCAAGTTTATTCCCCAATACACCAAACAGACAAGGCATCCAGCCCTAAAATGGGAGTGTGCTGACAGGATATCTTTCCTTGTGGAAGTTAGGAGTGGGCCCTGTGAGGGATATTATTTTTAAACTTTCCAAAAGGACAGAAGGGCAGATAAGTAACATGTGAAAGTGAAAGTTGCTCAGTCGTGTCTGACTCTTTGCGACCCCATGGACTATACTGCTGCTGCTGCTCAGTCACTTCAGTCGTGTCCGACTCTCTGTGACCCCATAGACAGCAGCCCACCAGGCTCCCCCGTCCCTGGGATTCTCCAGGCAAGAACACTGGAGTGGGTTGCCATTTCCTTCTCCAATGCATGAAAGTGAAAAGTGAAAGTGAAGTCACTCAGTTGTGTCCGACTCTTTGAGACCCCAAGGACTGCAGCCCACCAGGCTCCTCCATCCATGGGATTTTCCAGGCAAGAGTACTAGAGTGGGTTGCCATTGCCTTCTCCACATGGACTATACGGTTCATGGAATTCTCCAGGACAGCATAATGGAGTGGGTAGCCTTTCCCTTCTACAGGGGATCTTCCCAAACCAGGGATCGAACCCAGGTTTCCCACATTGCAGGTGGATTCTTTACCAGCTGAACCAAAAGGGAAGCCCAAAGTAATATGTACAAAAGAGCTATCCAAAAGTAGACTGATAAAAGTTATTTCTTATCATATGGTGGGTAGCTTTACAGATTAAATAACCAAGTTTCTTCAATAGATACACGTAAGAAAAAAAGCAACAGATTGAGGATAAAACTATACATTAAAAAGCTTATGTAAACTAAAAAGGAGAAATGGGAAGAATTAAACTTTAGTGTTTAGGTTGCTCAGTGGTATGCAGATGACACCACCCTTATGGCGGAAAGTGAAGAGGAACTCAAAAGCCTCTTGATGAAAGTGAAAGTGGAGAGTGAAAAAGTTGGCTTAAAGCTCAACATTCAGAAAACGAAGATCATGGCATCCGGTCCCACCACTTCATGGGAAATAGATGGGGAAACAGTGGAAACAGTGTCAGACTTTATTTTTCTGGGCTCCAAAATCACTACAGATGGTGACTGCAGCCATGAAATTAAAAGACGCTTACTCCTTGGAAGGAAAGTTATGACCAACCTAGATAGTATATTCAAAAGCAGAGACATTACTTTGCCAACAAAGGTTCGTCTAGTCAAGGCTATGGTTTTTCCTGTGGTCATGTATGGATGTGAGAGTTGGACTGTGAAGAAGGCTGAGTGCTGAAGAATTGATGCTTTTAAACTGTGGTGTTGGAGAAGACTCTTGAGAGTCCCTTGGACTGCAAGGAGATCCAACCAGTCCATTCTGAAGGAGATCAGCCCTGGAATTTCTTTGGAAGGAATGATGCTAAAGCTGAAACTCCAGTACTTTGGCCACCTCATGCAAAGAGTTGACTCATTGGAAAAGACTCTGATGCTGGGAGGGATTGGGGGCAGGAGGAGAAGGGGACGACAGAGGATGAGATGGCTGGATGGCATCACTGACTCGATGGACGTGAGTCTGAGTGAACTCCGGGAGTTGGTGATGGACAGGGAGGCCTGGCGTGCTGCGATTCATGGGGTAGCAAAGAGTGGGACACGACTGAGCGACTGATCTGATCTGTGGTAAAGAATCTGCCTGGCAATGCAAGAGACACAGTTTTGACCCTTGGGTCAGAAAGAGTCCCTGGAGAAGGAAATGGCAACCCACTCTAGTATTCTTGCCTGGGAAATCCCATGGGCAGAGGACCCTTGTGGGCCTCAGTTCATGGGATTGCAGAAGAGTTGGACATGACTTAGTGACTAAACAACAACAAACAACAGCAATTTGGGATACACACTTGGATGATACAATTATAAAGAAAAGCAAGGACATGATTACTATTCCTTTTGGAAAATGGTTTTGCTTTAGTGGAGAGAGAAATGTTTATGACTGGGTCATAGACATGGCAGTTCTTCTGAGATGACTGGAAACACGCTTTTATTCCTGATAAAGCTGAGTCCGTTTCAGCTTTTAAGTTCAGCCTGGCATCTTCTCGGGGAGATCCACCATGACCATCCTATTTAAATAGATATTTGTTGTTAATTTCTACCTCAGCCCTTTGTTTCCTTCATAACACCTGTTATACTGACAGTTCTTCCCCCGCCCCACCCACATTTCTGCTTATCTCTCTTTTTTTTTTTGTTACTCATTCTCTAGAATGTATGCTTCATGATGACAAAGATTTTTACTGTCTGTCACAGAAATGGATATATGTTTGAAACTTGGCAATTATTGCTTGAATGAGGGATTGACATTCAAAACACTGTGATTCTAAAATCTTTGCTTTTAACCAGTATTTGCTACTGTTATCTTCAGCCTTGTCTATTTTCACTTCTTGTCCCACTCCCTGGACTCATAATTCTCACATGTATACTTTTCTATCTTTATTGATCTATTTGGTTTTCTTTTTCTTGTATCCTCATATCATATCCTTCTTTCATCTGGCAAGCTCTAATCATTGTTCAACATTCAGCTCAGGCAGAATTTTATCCAGGAAACCTTTCTTGATGTTTCTTCTTCATCTGTGCTAGATTAGGTACTGCCTATCTTTCAAGGTATCAGAGTATCTTGGGCATAATTTCTATTACTGCATTTGTCACAATTTTATGTGTTTACCTCTCTCATTATTCACTGAGTAAATGTTTATTGAATGTATGTATGGATAACTATTGCTCAGGATCAACCTATTAATGAAAGAGTTTTATGAAATTATTGTAATGCTTAATAACATTTCAGAGATAAAGACTCTTCATAAAAATATTTAACTATAGATCAAGTTTATAAAACAGGACTACTGTCATTTCTCTGAGCTAAAATGGGCTGAGTTATTTATGATTAGAGTCATTAGCCATTTTAATTCCATGATAATACAGTTGCAGACTACAGTCTCTGCATCAAAGAATAAATGAAACTATGAAAAATAATTAATCTTCAATTAATTTCTAATCATGACTGATGGATAGCATCAGTTAAGATACTTTTTGGCTGCAATATAAAATTGCATCTCAAAATGACTTCAAATTGGATATTTGTCTTAAACCCAAAGATAAGGTAGTCTCCAGACTTATCTAAAGACAATTTCACAGAATAATGGAGTTATTTCATCTCTCAGCACTGTGTTCTTTCCAAGTCAGCTGGGCTAAATTCCCCCAGGGTTTCAAGATAACTCTAGAAGTTCCTGAATCTCTAGATAAAATTCAGAGAAGAAAGAATAACATTACATTCTTTCTTCTGAGTCTTCTTTTTAAAAAGAAAGATTCTTTTTGCAAAATCCCCTAAGAGGTTTCTCCTTATATATGGTTGACCAGGACTAAGTGACTTGCCTATTCTCAACTACTCACTGACAAGGGTAATAGAATACCAACATTTGGACTACACTAATCTTTAGGGATGAAAAGAATTACAGGAACTGAACATTGTGCTCAGTATATACCTAAAAACCATGTTGTGTTGAAAGAAATAGGAAACAGTAAGTAAAATAAAAATGCATTTGCTGGATATTTTGCATGTTGTAAAATCCATAAAAGTCAAAGTTGAGTAGAGAAGTGTGACTGTTGCCCACAGCATTGCACATCTTCCATTTCACAAACATTAAACATACCTTCAGATAAAGGTAAAGATAAAAATAGGGAAAGCATATGAGTATGTATCTAGCTCCCTGGTCCTATGTCATTGTATATTCTCAAAATGTAATTAGCTCACTTTCCTACTAATTAGTTTTCATTTATTTTCTCTATTAACCTCAATTCTAGAGTATTTGTATAGCCAAGATGAGAAATAAACAAAATCCCCCTATGCTTATAAGGTTTTTCATTTAAGACTGTGGGTGAAAGATACATTATGAATAGTATTGATTTTTTTTTTTTAATCTCGGTCAAGTGACATGAAAGCTTAACCTGGATGCATCTTCTTCTCACATTTGTCATAAATCTCTGACATGTCAATATTCTATATTTGAATGCTTTGTGCACATTAGCAGTATTGTAAAATCATATTGTATTGTGACAAGGCACTAAATTTATTTCAGGAAAGGTCCATTTTAGCTCTCTATGCACTATGAATAATAAAGCAGGTATTGATTCTAATGACAGATTATTACAACATTAATAATTTAGTTGAAGCAAGACCTTTTTTTCACTTGAAATTGGAGAGAGAGTTGCTAAAAAATAAAGGCAGCATCCCAGTTAGTTTCCCTTGTATTATAATGACGTTGTTTATCATAATTATATGGTGTCAGTACATGTATATATATGTATATATATATGTCATATTGAGTTCAGAAATACAGGGATACTGTCTGTACTTTAGTCAGGGCTATTTAGATCTTTAATTCTCATTAATTATAATAAGAGCAACACTTTTAAATTGTCTCTCTATGCTCAGATAAAAACGATTATGTATTCCTTCTCACCCCTGGCAAGACCATCTATCAAAAATGATAACAATGATATCACAGTAAAAACAAAATCGGGATGCTTGTCTAAAGAATTAGATTTATATAAATGGAATGAAAATATAGTTTAAGACAGCTGCTTTTTAACTGAATTTATTTGAAGTCCTAAGTAGCTGTGAAATCTCTGCCCTCTGCTCCCCTCCTCTACTCTAGACTGGCTAGTTTTCCTGCTCCCCATTGAACACATCCAGTAAGGAGCTTCCAGACCTTTCTACTTGTTTTCCCTCTTTCAGCTGGCCCTTTCTGAATCTTTCTGTCTCCTCGTCTCATTTAGACTTTACTCCATTGTCACCTTCGCCAAATGTCTTCCTTAACCACCCTGCTAAGAGAGAGGAGAAACTAAGTTCTCCCAACCCACACTCTGTCCTCTTGTCTACTTTAATTTTGTTTTACTTTTTACTACCTAAAATATTTTATCAATGAAATTGTTAGCTTTTTTCACATAATATGAGGAACGCATAAACTCCAGAGTATCAGGGACATTATCCCTATCATATTTTTTAAATAGCTCCAGCACCTGGCAGAGCAGGTGCTCTGTATCCCTGAATAAATGAATGCACAGTAGCTGCACAGCTTTGGAGAACAGAGTACAGACTGGTCTTCTCGTTCACTGTTGGAAGGAGTATAAACTGGTGCAACCTAACTAGGTAGTAAATGGTTCATATGTGCCCCGAAATTCCCTCAGCAGTGTGGAAATTTTTAATTTTTGTAAAAATAACTAATGCCCATAAACTTTTGATTCTGCAATTCTACATCTAGGACTGAACTTATTTCTACATGTGGATTTGACATAGTTACTTGGACTTATTGCAGTAACTGTTTATAAGAAGAACACACTGAAAACAATTTAAATGCCTGTCAGCAAAAGACGGCTAAATAGTGGTGCACTCCCAGAGGGGATATTATGCAGATATTAATATTAAAAATGATGTGTGTCTATGTGTGTCTGTGTGCATATATGTTCATGCTAGAAGCATAATCCCCTAGATATATTTTTTAGTAAAAAGATAAAAATATAAAAAGCTGCTTATTATTTTTTAACTTGGAAAAATACACATGCCCATGTTTATGTATGTACATATATATATTTATAAACATAAAACAGCTCATGAGATAGTTGACTGTAGTGAGAAAGGCCGAGTACCTGGGAAAGTGTGGGAAAGAGAATTAACTCTCACCGTAAGCCCTTTTGTGCTATACCTTTTTTTTTTCTTATTGATATTACTTATTTGATGAATTCTAAAAATGATGGTAATAAAATAAATCACTTTGCCTTCTCTCTTACATATGTTAAATGATTTTTCTTTATGTTTTTGTTGTATATGCACAAGCGCAATTTTGACATTTTGTATTTTTCATATAAATTTTCCCTATTATTAAAGTAGAGCAGCAGCATTTTATCTGATTCATTAGAGCTATTTGGGGGGGAGGATATTTACCATAAGTTATAAGTTTTCACAAAGAAGAAATGTTGAAAAAAATCCATGTACCTTAACATAATATAATGCATTTTCCTTTCTATACAATAAAAGCATGTAGAAATAGCATAAAATGGTTTTACACTTATTGCATTGATGGTAATGGAAACGGATGCTTTTTAAACCATGAAACTGTCTTTACAGTGCTTTGAAATAGCCAATTAACTTACACTCCATTTTGATTTAAGTGATTTGATAAAACACAGAATCACTCCATCAATCCTTAGTCAGCAACCCTTGCTCCCTAAAGGTTAATGCTTCATCCTACTTCATTGAATTGAGTGTTTCATCTGTTTATATATTAAAGCAAACACATACTTTAACTAGCATTTTATTTAGTGCTCATTTGTATAAAATGCAATGAGAACAAGGTTGTTATGAAAATAAAATGATGTAATAAGTAAGTTTCATTATAGGATTATTCTGCCCTTTCTCCCTAAAATGATGACAGTATCCTATGAAAGGAAATTGCAGATATAAAATATAGCCTTCTGTTTCCATTACGTTATTCCTAATGTTTAGCAAGATTTAATGTGCAATATTTTTAAGCTCTCAGCCCAAGCTTTCACGAGCATTATTTTTTTTCTCTTGACTATTGTAAGGGAATCCTTATGTGGCAACAAAATCTATTCCTTATTTTTTAATGTTATTTCAGTATAGACTAGAATTTCCCCCTTTAGTATGTTTGTCAGGATTAATGTTTCAATGAGTAGAAGTAATAGTCGAAGAGAGAGTTTATGCTCATGAATTCCATCTCTAAAGCCTGTCCTGCTCAGCCGCTGCTGTTTACCTGGTGACTGGAAAAGTGCCCAAGGGCATAGGAGCCAGGCAGGGATGCTTTCACCATGACAGTTTGCTCAACACAGCTACTGTCATCTCATTAGCAGGCATAAGCATTTTTGCCACATGCTGATTAATACAGCCGTACCTGGCTCTATGTCATCCTACGGATTAGAGTTGGACTTATTTTAAATTCCTCCAGGCTGCTAGCCATTTAATTCTTGACATAATTTGATGACAAAGTCTTCTCAAGAGGTCACCTGGTTCAGATTCCTGCTTCTAGACATATCAATAGTTAACAGTCAAAGAGGAGTGAATTTTTATTACATTTGGAAATAGTTGATGGGGAGTGGTGATTCCACAGTTTGTAGCTAGCTTCAGTATTTAATTGATCTTTGTAGTGGAGTGAGGTGATTGTTGAAGGATATTGTTGTTGTTCAGTTGCTCAGTCGTGCCCGACTCTTTGAGACCCCTTGGAGTGCAGCACGCCAGGCTTCCCTGTCCTTCACCATCTCCTGGAGCTTGCTCAAACTCACGTCCATTGACTTGGTGATTTCATCCAACCATCTCATCCTCTGTCGTCCCCTTTTCCTCCTACCTCAATCTTTTCCACCATCAGGATCTTTTCCAATGAATCAATTTTTGCATCAGGCGGCCAAAGTGTTGGAGCTTCAGCTTCAGTGTCAGTCCTTCCAATGAAGATTCAGGATTGATTTCCTTTAGGATTGACTAGTTTGATTTCTTTGCAGTCCAAGGGACTCTCAAGAGTCTTCTCCAACACCACAGTTCAAAAGCAGCAATTCTTTGGCACTCAGCCTTCTTTATGGTCCATCTCTCACATCCATACATGACTACTAAAAAAACCATAGCTTTGACTATATGGACCTTTGTTGGCAAAGTAATGTCTCTGCTCTTTAATACGCTGTCTAGTTTGGTCATAGCTTTTCTTCTAAGAAGTAAGTGTCTTTTAATTTCATGGCTGCAGTCACCATCTGCAGTGATTTTGGAACCCAAGAAAATCAAGTCTATCACTGTTTCCAGTTTCCCCATTTATTTGCCAATGAAGTGATGGGACCGGATGCAATGATCTTACTTTTTAGAATGTTGAGTTTTAAGCCAACTTTTTCACTCTCCTCTTCACCTATAGTTTTTCTTTGTTTTGTCCCATGAGAGTGGTGTCATCTGCGTATCTGAGGCTATTTATATTTCTCCTGACAATCATGATTCCAACTTGTACTTCATCCAGCCTGGCATTTCCCATGATGTACTCTACATATAAGTTAAATAAGCAGAGTGACAATATACAGCCTTGACGTACTCTTTTCCCAATTTGGAACAAGTCCATTGTTTCATGTACAACAGTTTCATGTACAACAAAGTCCAATGTTTCATGTACAACAGTTCTAACTGTTGAAGGGAAATATATATATATATATATGACTTGCTAGTTTGTCTATTCCATTTTTACATACAACCACAGACAGCCTTAGAAGACCTCTCAGTACCAATAAAAGTAATTTGAGTGGTCCGTTTATTGTATAAATATAAGGCACCAATTTCCCAGTTTAAGTCCTCCAGTCTGTGGAACTTTGTTATGCCAGCCATGGTAAATGAACAGTTTGCTATCAGTCTGGAGTCAGTATGACTAGCTGGACTTGACACAGGTGTTTAAAGACACGTCATGTAGCTGATGCTGGAGGGCTTCTTGGACTCAGTTATGCCAGCACAGTGAGTGTCTTTGGAAGAACTCATTGTACTTAAGAGTGAAGATAGGGTCTACATTGGCCTTAGGTAGCTATAACTGAGCATGGTATTGGGGAGAGGAATCTCTCTCTCTCTCTTACCCTATCAAAAGAAATTATTTCCAGACCAGCAATAGAGGTATAGCTCTGCCTGAGGGATGGCATCAGATGGGTAAGACCCATTGTTTTGAAATGGGAACCAAGTTGAAGCCAACAGCACATTCTTCAGTCTTCCTCCACCTGAAGGACTAATGGTCATTGAATATTTACTTCCCATCAATACTGATTTAAGCACCGTATGTACATTTCATGTTCATAGAGTAAAATAGGAAATGAAAACTTTTCATGTGACAGAATTAGACACAGATAACACACTCAAATTGGAATAATTTAATAATAACTCAAATTATTTCTTCTTGTTGTTTTCATTTCATCTCTCTTTTTTCTTTTTATTTTAAATACAAAATAGTTACAAAGATGAGAAAGGAGTGTTGGGGCATTACCAAGGAAAAGGCAGTAGCCTGGGACTGAAATAACTGAGGAAAAGCTATTACAAAACAAAGGAAAAGGCAGAGAAGGTGTCTTGAAAATGACTTCATGATTTCAGTAGAGACAGTCAGCTAAGACAGTACCCACTTTAGGAAGGGGATGCAGAAGGAGAAAAAAGACTCTACTGTCTTCCTACAACCTGTAGTCCTCCTGAGGTCCTCCACTGGCTGAACCCAATGGCAAGTCTGAGCACATATTTTGCAAAAAGGTCGGTTTCTCAGGGAGAAGAGAAAAGGGAGAAGGGTAAAGGGAGGCATTAGGGGGCAAAGAGAAAAGATATTTGCCCAGTGTCACACAGCTACAGAGAAAAAGAGGTAGAACTCGAACCCTGCGGTGAGGCTGTGAAGCCCATGTTCTGATTTTGCTGTCAGTTCTTTATTTTTTTTTAAATTTTATTTTATTTTTAAACTTTACTATATTGTATTAGTTTTGCCAAATATGAAATGAATCTGCCACAGGTATACCCGCGTTCCCCATCCTGATCCCTCCTCCCTCCTCCCTCCCCTTCCCTCCCTCTGGGTCGTCCCAGTGCACAAATCCCTTGCATTCCTATACACTAATAATGAGAAAACTGAAAGAGAAATTAAGGAAACAATTCCATTCACCATCGCAACAGAAAGAATAAAATACTTAGGAATATATCTACCTAAAGAAACTAAAGACCTATATATAGAAAACTATAAAACACTGGTGAAAGAAATCAAAGAGGACACTAATAGATGGAGAAATATACCATGTTCATGGATTGGAAGAATCAATATAGTGAAAATGAGTATACTACCCAAAGCAATTTATAGATTCAATGCAATCCCTATCAAGCTACCAACAGTATTCTTCACAGAGCTAGAACAAATAATTTCACAATTTGTATGGAAATACAAAAAACCTCAAATAGCCAAAGCTATCTTGAGAAAGAAGAATGGAACTGGAGGAATCAACCTACCTGACTTCA